>NC_079224.1:32338737-32623737 GCF_029633865.1 Lampris incognitus
AGCCAGATTAACACGAGGGTTCGAACCAGCGATCCCCGTGTTGGCAGGCAACGAGTACGCCGCCTGGACGCCCCTGAGTTTTAAATACTTTAGTTCTTGTAACTCAGCTGCTAATGCTAATATCTGGCACCGCCTAAATCTAGAGCAATACGGCTGTTTGTCAATAGTAAGAGATGTGCTTGAGTTTTCAGGGGGGACACAAGAGTAGGGGCCTTTTAAGTTGTTGCCCTGACATCTTAACACCTAACTTTACTCCTGAACTCCCTTTCCTTTTGTTTACTTTTTTTTTCAGCAAACGTGTCTATCCTTTCAAACCGATTGAGGCGTCTGCAGGCTGATAGTGTGCAGGAGGTCTGTGTGGGTTTGGGGTATTTTATGCAAAGCAAGTCACATTGAGTCTGGGGAAAAACATGCAGCCTGGTAGGTCATCAGTTGCACCAGTGTAGTGTAGTGTAGTGTGTGTGTGTGTGTGTGTGTGTAAATACATCTTCATCCCAGTGTTTCCCTTGTTCCTCGTGGTTTGGTTAGAGATGTTAGCTAGTTCAAGGTGTACTGTTAATTTGTTTGTCAAGCAGGAAGGGCTGTTGGCAAAATGTACTTGGCAAAATGTATTGGATGGAGGAGGTGTTTGTTTGCAGTTTGTTTGTGGTTGTGTATATCTGTGTCTTCCTAACGAGAGGTACTGCACCCTTCCTCTTCTCCTAAACCTTCAGGGGCCCAACCACCCCCATTTTGAGCTGTATTCCACTACACCCCCCCCCCTTTTTCTCCCCAATTGTATCCAGCCAGTTACCCCACTCACTCTTCCGAGCCATGCCGGTCGCTGCTCCACCCCCCTTCTGCTGATCCGGGGAGGGCTGCAGACTACCACATGCCTCCTACGATACATGTGGAGTCGCCAGCTGCTTCTTTTCACCTGACAGTGAGGAGTTTCACCAGACAGCCATAACACGTGAGAGGATCGCGCTATTCCCCCAGTTCCCCCTCCCCCCCAAACGGGTGCTACAACTGACCAGAGGAGGCGCTAGTGCAGCAACCAGGACACATACCCACATCCGGCTTCCCACCCGCAGACCTGGCCAATAGTGTCTGTAAGGACGCCCGATCAAGCCGGAGGTAACACAGGGATTCGAAACGGCAATCCCTGTGTTGGTAGGCAACGGAATAGACCGCCACGCTACCCGGACGCATTCTACTACATTTTTCCTTTTGGGAAAATGCTAAGAAATAGGACTTTTTATGGGAACTGCGTCCCTGGTTAGTAGGGGCGGTGACATCATTCGTACCGTGTTTTGGTTTTTGCTTGCCCGCCTGACGTGTCAGCATTTGACATGTACGCATTCAGGACTGCAGATCTACGGCAGAGTTCGACCAGCAGGAGTGCAATGTTGGCAGGTTAATTAAAGAGGAGCCTGATGGGTAATGTTGTAGTTATTACATGCGTAGTCCTCCAACTGACCACCATTTAACTGTCACTGGTCTCTCGCTTGCTACCACCATTAGCAGCCATACACAACCGGTAGGCTTTAATCAGCAACACACCAGATGTGCTGGCGTGACGTCTTGTAAATAGGTAGTTTCAAATACTCATATCCAAGAGCACACATCCCTGGGTCCACACACACACACACACACACACACACACACACAGCACACCATAATTTATTAGCGGGACTCTAATAACGTCTTCAAATGAGCTCCATTGGAAGTCATTAAGATAGAGATTTGCCTACACAATAAGAGAGCGGGGAAGGCAACTGGGGGGTAGCGAAAAATAAATGAGATAGATTGACTGATTGATAGGTGGAGTGGTGGAGTAATACTGGATATAGATTGCTGATTAGCAGGTGGCTTCTTTGTCGGCTTGGATAGGAAGATGAAGAAAAACAGATGCTGCCAGAAACTGAACAGCTATTTGTAGTTGAGCTTTTTCTGCGTTTATTTGAGTATGTTGTAGTTTGCATCAAACACCACAATGCTCAAGGGAGATATTGTGGAATGCTCTCAAAAAGGGGGGGGGGGGACGAGACGACACAATTTTGTCATATCTGTTTCTTCCCTCTTTTGTTTTTCATGTTTGCACAGAAATACAACATGTCAGGCAATAAACACAATCATTCGCGGTGTTGTTTGTTCTCTGGCAGTTTCTTTTCTTTTTCTTTTTTTTTTTGCCGTTTCTGCTCTGTATCCAACATGAGATGTGTCAGAACAAAATGGCTGTCTTTTGTCTCCAACTTCCCTCCCTCTTTAATGTGGAATCTGAAGGAATGTCTTGAGTGACATCCTAAGTAAACTGTGGTTGGAAACGTTTTATAAATGGCTGTTTTGCTCTGCTTTGACCACAAATGGGTGTGTGTGTGTGTGTGTGTGTGTGTGTGTGTGTGTGTGTGTGTGTGTGTGTGTGTGTTATTCTGTGCATCTCTTTGTCTTTCTGTATGTAAGTGTGTCTGTGAAGATATTTAAAATTCATGTACCTCATTGACATCGACCATCATGCCTCAGTAGCCATTCATTAACTCTGACAAAGACACTCTGTGTCGAACTCAAACAAGGTTGAATCAGTTCATCTGGACACAATGTTTATTGACAGATATGCATCATCACTCATCTAAGTGACCTCTTCGGTCTAAACTGACTGCAGGTATCCCCACCCTTATAGACAATACAGTGGCATGCCGACCGAAACCAACAGCCAGTCTCCTATGCAAATATGAGCTTGACCATTAACTAGAGCTACATTGGCCATGTGTACTATTCACAGAGGATGTGGGAATGTTTGCAATCACAGCATTGTAAGATGGCGACAGATGTACTCTTAGCCCCCCCCAGCCCCGCCTTGGTTCAGGGATGGTCGGTCCCTCATCACATAGATGGCCTCTTTGACTCCCCGTTCAAATCAGTGTTCCTCCCTATCAAGGATGTGCACATCCTCATCCTTGACAGAGTGGCCACTGGCCTGTAGATGGGTGTAGACTGTGGAGTCTTGGCCCGACGTGTTAGCTCTCCTGTGTTGTGCCATCGTCTTGGCCAGCATCTGTTTGGTTTTCCTACGTACAAGTCACAACAATCCTCCTGGCACTTAACAGCATACACTGTATTGCTCTGTTTGTGCTGAGGGACCTTGGGGTGGACCAACTTCTGGTGCAACGTGTTTTGGGGTTTGAAAGAAACTGAGACGCAGTGTTTGGAAAATATGTGTCTCAACTGTTCCAGCACTCCCGCCACATACGGAATCACCACTGTTTACGCTTAGGCAGCTGTTGTCCTTCTCCTCCCTTCAGTTGGCTGGTACACTGTTTGGGCATCTTCCTGGCTTTGACAAATGCCCAGTTAGGGTAACCACACTTAACCAGGGCCTGTTTAATGTAGGATTTCTCCACTTCCCCGGCCGCTGTGACGGTGGGAACATTGTCAGCTCGGTGGTACAGCGTCCTGATGACTCCTAGTTTGTGCTCCAGTGGATGAGAGTCAAACCTCCATGTCGAAATGTTTATTTTTGTATTTGCACCCATGGAATTAAGTGATTTTTGCTGTTAACCATGTTTTTCTGTTTTTAATTTGGCCGATGCAGCGTTTACCTTGTTTCTAGGCGTTATTTGTGTTAGAAGTATTATTAACAGGCGTAGATGAAAAAGTACTTTGCAGGCGATTGGATCAATCTTTAATCGGGCCAAGTCACAAACCCCATGATGTCGGACCGGACATAATCACAGGCGCTGATCTGCTGGTAAATACGGCTACCATTAGCAGATCCGTCAATGCAGTCAGTTATTATGTCTGTACACGATTCTTTCTGTCCTTGATCAAACTAATTCTATAGCACTGTCGATGCTAGCCTCCCCTAGCTCTGCATTGCTTTCAGTTTCAAAAGACCTTACTTTTCTTCATCATCATCACCCAGGACCACCCATAAGGGGGAAGAGGGGGAAGCTTTCTGGGACCAAGCAGCAAGGGGGGGGGGGCTTATGGAGGCCAGTAATAATCATATTCATCTTAAATATAAGCAATGATAATGGCTAAGGCTGGGTGTTTGCCATGGCAAATATTGACTAAAGTCACAGAGCAATCACGGAAAACTGAAAAGAAAGAGGCAGAAACAATGCTAATTCCGCCACAAACTTTGAATTTGTCTTTGCTCTCGTTCACGTGTTTCACGAATATGCTAGGCAGGTGGGTGCGTCGGAGTTGACAGGCACTTGGAATTACTCCGATGTCGCGGAGACTGCGTTCTAGATAGGACTTCAGGCCAACATTGTCCATTATGTGTAAGGGGATGTTGGCTGAAGTGAAAGCTTCTGTAAGTTTAATTACCTCACTCTGTCTATGCAATTGTGCAGTTGTTTTAGCTTGAAACAGCTCTGACACAGTTTTCTGCAGTTTTCGGCTCTTCTCGGTTTCAACGACCCGATCTGCGGTTTTCTTTTTATGGACGTTTGTCTGCAAATGCTTGTCGCAACTTGCTTTTCGAGTGTAGTCCACCGGGATGTTACACACTGAGCAAAATAACAAACCACCACTGGCATGAAACGTTTTGTCTGGGTATTGTAAGGATCGTGCTTTAGCGGAGGTCTTTGCAGTTTTACTCATTTTGAAGTTTTTGATCGGACCGTGACTAACATTAGCTGTTCATTCATTCGCACTTCTAACGTAACCATGGGAACGTAACATTACACTGTAAATTTCTGCTAATTGGGACAATATATGGGTCGGAGTGTAGGTCAAAATGTAAAATGCTAGGCTATATGCGGTTCAGAAGTGATGGTTAAAATGCTTAGTGCCTATACAGATCATATTGTAGGCTACGTTAAGATTGACAGTTAGGCGACCATTCAAAACTGTAGAAAAATCATGGAAAGCACTAAAAACTGGGGAAATCGCGGACATGGCAAAAAAATGGCGAGAATCACAGAATCCGTGACACCCGCGACTTCCGTGACAAACACCCAGCCTTAATAATGGCAATGCTTGAAATGTGTGGTGTAAGTGTAGCAGATCTTTGTTGACCTTGGTGTGTTTGTGTGTCAAAAAGTTCTATTGTGTGTGTGGGGGGGGGGGGCCTCGTTACTGAGTAAGTCCATCTCAGTTTACATGTATGTGTTTAGCAGTAGAGAGAGAGCATGTGTTGGTATGAGTAAAGCAGACTTGGTGGCGGGCATTCACCGAACCTTTTCAGGGGCCCAGCCATGTCTGTGGGCGGGTCTGTCATCATCTAAACCTCTTCCCAGAGTCTGCTGATTGGTCCGGCTTCCAGCTGCCGGGCTCCGTCGATTCTCAGTGGCTGCTTTCCAGACCGATATCATGTCATGGATTTAGCTGAGCTCACAAAATGTTTACTAACTTTGCAAGGCTAGATTTCCCAAGTCGTCCCAGGAAAAAATAAATTAAAAATTGAAAAAAATTATCCCCCCACACACACACACACACACATTGTATATTGTAAACTATAAAGCCGTCTTCCTCGCGTTAGAAATACAAAGCAGCAGCAGAGCCCCAATTATGCAGAGATAGAGGCCCAGCAGGGTACCAGAAACTCCCCTGGCAATTTCTAGATACCACACACACACATACACACACACACACACACACACACACACACACTGTAAATTGAGGAACATGTAATCAGCAGTGTGAGTCAGCCGGTAAGTGACGGCATCGATCGTCGAGGATTGAAGAGTCAATCTTAATAGCCGGGCCTTAGTAGCGGAGTAGCGCGGAGGCCCGGGGCACAGGAGGCAAAAGGTGCTTTTAACGAGGATGGATGGACATGGCGGACGGAGGGAAAGCTGTTCTCCGCTCTCATTTGGGGCTGACCGCTTCAATCAAACATACCGTGGGCTTCGAGACCTGGTATTTTACTGTTCAGTCACAGCCGTTTGGAATGTGAGTCTATAGTTAAGGCTTTAAAAAAAAGTATACAATGGAGTCGCTATGAAGGGATTCAAGGTGAAACGTCCTTGAGAGTCTCAAGTAGCACGCCCTGCTCCTGATGTTGAAATGTGAAAGAAAATGTAAGGCTTGATTTCAAGCACCAGCTGTAATGGAGCCCAAGTATCACAGTAACAGAAACCAATAGGTCCAACTTGAACCAGACATTGTTTTCTGGGGGGTGGGCTTACAAACAAAATGGGTACGAATGCTTTGATGACCAGCTCAATAAATTATTGTTGCTATAAGAATATAAAACTAACATTTGATTTTGGAATAAATTAGGACCTATTTTAGAAAAGCTGAATTTCATGTATGTTGGCTATGAGGAGGATTGTAAAGAGGCAGAGAATGGTGAGAGTGGTCTGCTATTAATGATGATAATGATAATAATAACAATGATAACAATAATAATAATCAATATCAGTCAACAGTCTGTTATTTTTTGTTGATAACTGCACAGGAACAACCCATAAGTCAGTCGAAGGCTCTCAACATCATTTCTTTTGGTAACATCTAGCTTTTGCCTGTGAACGGCTGCTTTTAATCGAAAATGAATTGATAAATAATTTCTGTGGGCGTCCAGGTGGCATGGCGGTCTACTCCGTTGCCGACCAACACGGGGATCGCCGGTTCGAATCCCTGTGTTACCTCCGGCTTGGTCAGGTATCCCTACAGACACAATTGGATGTGTCTGAGGGTGGGAAGCCGAATGTGGGTGTGTCCTGGTTTCTGCACTAGCGCCTCCTCTGGTCGGTCGGTCGGTCAGTCGGGGGGTGGGGGAGGGGGGACTGGGGGGAATGGCGTGATCCTCCCACGCACTACATCCCCCTGGTGAAACTCCTCACTGTGAGGTGAAAACAAGTGGCTGGCAACTCCACATGTATCAGAGGAGGCATGTGGTGGTCTGCAGCCCTGCCCAGATCGGCAGGAGGGTGCAGCAGTGACCGGGATGGCTCAGAAGAGTGGGGTAATTGGCTGGGTATAATTGGGGAGGGGAAAAAAGGGGGGGGGCACAAAAAAAAATTCTGAACAGTTATTTTTTTTAGCCATATGTTTTATATGTTAGCTTAGCCTTTGGACTGTGTTCATATATGTATGTTCACTTTAATATGGCAGGTTTAGTGTGTAGTATGTTTAAGGTATATCTCACTATTAGTCTCCAAATTCCCTCTTGTCATACAGTTATTTTCTCTTTTAATGGTCGTGACCATCTTGCCAACATATTTAGCACAACTATGTGATTTGGTGGGTAAGTGAGGAGTTGTGTATTGGTGTGTGTGTGTGTGTGTGTGTGTGTGTGTGTGTGTGTGTGTGTGTGTGTGTGTGTGTGTGTGTGTGTGTGTGTTCATGCTTAGTGCTTAATTTTGCCAGCATGTCCATGTCTGTCTGTGGGATGGTGGCTGTTGAGCTGTGTCGAGCCATCTCGGACCCCTGACGCCTCTCTTTCTGGAGTGCTGGGGAAACTAATGGGGCGCTCAACAGAGAGGGGGGTGGGTGAGACAGTGGCTTTTAACAGCTGTTTCCATTCCGAAAAACAGACCAAAAATGAAAATACAACATTGCTGTCTCCTCCACCAACAACCAGCACACAACAATAAAAGCCATGGATTTTGTGAATTCACTCTTGGAATAGAAATGCCTCTACTATCGGTTCTTTTACAAACCATTCTGTAATTGCATAGGTTGCCTCTGTAACAAAATTGCTGCAAAGTTGTTGGTCCACAGACATGAAATGTGTGGCCTAACCTTTCAAAGCAAGAACTAAAAAAAACAAAAAACAAACTGACGACAAGAGCTTATACACCTGTACTTTGAGTACCCAAGTTTCAACAGACTCACTGTGTAGATAGCCAAGTGAAATCAGTATCGTACCTTCGATTATACCTATATAAAGCATCAGATGAGAGACAAAGATTCGGCCCAAAAAGATAAAAATGAAAAACAGGTTGTCCGGGTAGCGTAGCAGTCTATTCCGTTGCCTACCAACATGGGGATCGCTGGTTCGAATCCCCGTGTTACCTCGGGCTTGGTCGGGCGTCCCTACAGACACAATTGGCCGTGTCTGCAGGTGGGAAGCCGGATGTGGGTATGTGTCCTGGTCGCTGCACGAGCGCCTCCTCTGGTTGGTCGGGGCACCTGTTCGGGGGGTAACTGGGGGGAATAGCGTGATCCTCCCACGCGCTATGTCCCTCTGGCGAAACGCCTCACTGTCAGCTGAAAAGAAGCGGCTGGCGACTCCACATTTATCGGAGGAGGCATGTGGTAGTCTGCAGCCCTCCCCAGATCAGCAGAGGGGGTGGAGCAGCGACAGGGACGGCTCAGAAGAGTGGAGTAATTGGACAAGTAAAATTGGAAGAAAAAGGGTGGGGGGGTAAGAAAACCCGAATGAGTACGGTTTGAAAATAGCAACCTGTCGCACACAGCAGGTGCGTGTGGATGCAATCCAGCTACATTTCTTCTCTCTTCCAGCGAGGTGGAAGGGAATTCGTGCCACCACAAAAGCCTTTCATGCCCCAACGCCTAAATTAGAGAAGCGATCCATTTTATTTATAGAGCGTCTTTTTCATCTGTAGAGGAGATATGCTGGGTTTGATGAGGTTAATTAGAGCACCACAGGTGGAGCGGGGAGCAGAGAGGAAGGGAGACGGCGTCGGCACAAGGTTTCCTTTTCTTCTGGTAATGACGACACGGTGGGAACTGTTATCTGGGACGGCGGCTGAGGGGTATCTGTGACAAAACATTGTGCTTGGTGCACCTTTTCTCTTCCTCAAGTAAATTTGTTCTCGTCTCGCTCCATCCACATGCCTATCTTTGTTTTGGTGTCTGTCTCCATCTGTCTGTCTCTCTCTCTCTTGCTCTCTCTCTCTCTCTCTGTTTTGTGTTATTTCCACTTCTCTCCCTCTATACTGTAATGAAAAATGTGATTAGCACTCTTAAGCAGCCTGCGAGACACCCCGAGCCTTTGGGTGAATTGTTCCACCATCATTTCTTTGTTAATTGCCTCTCTGGGGAAGTGTGAGAGTAAAGGAAGCCTGGGGGCAGCTAGTCTGCCACACATACACAATGGTCCACTTTCGGGAGACAATCCCTCAATCCCTTACTCTGCCTCCCTCTGTTCATCTCTCGCTGTCTTTCTCTCTCTCTCTCTCTCTCTCTCTATCTATCCCCCTTTCCTCTTTTTGCCCATGAACTTGCCACTTCACTCAAACTTGACATTTAGACTGCCTCCTAAGTTGCATACTATGTACTACATACAACATATATGTACTGTCTTCGAGGATGCTGTTGGTGTGTGAATAAAAAGTACGATGTCGGCTTTTCAGACATACGACATCATCACAGAGCCATGCCACTTCCTTTTAGTCCCTTGTGGGTTGATGATGACCGATATTGACACATGATACTTCTCTGGCTGTAGTATGACATCTGGGTATTTTTTGCGTACTATTTTCAAGATTCAGAGATTTATTTGTCACGTACTTCAGTACAAGTATAATGAACAGCGAAATGATTTTTGGAAAACTCCAGAACTGTGCAACAGAAGAGAAATGGAACAACAATATCAATAAAATACAATTCATGACATTTTAAAAAGTTGAAAAAAATATCCAGGTAGTTTACAGAAGATATATCCCAATAAATATCTGTATACAATGTGCAGTTATTACACAATACAACTACAAGTGAGTACTTGTGAGTAAAGTGTATGTGGAAAGTGTCTGAGGCAGATAAATAAAGTGGTAAAAGACAGTAGTATTACAAATGTAATTGTTAATGTTATGTTGTGTTTAGTGTGCTTGTGGCTTGGGGGAATAGACTCCTGACTGTCTGTGTTGGTCTTGTGGCTGCTGAGGCGTCTGCCTGACCGCAGCCGCTGAAACAGTCTGTTATTAGGGTGATGAGGATCCATAATAATCCTTTCAGCCCTGGTCCTGCACCGCCTAGTGTATAAGTCCTGTAGGGGGGTGAGTGTGGTCCTGGTGGTATTCTCAGCCAACTGTACAACTTTCTGCAGGGCTTTTTGGTCTTTAGAGGTACAGTTCCCATACCAGGTGATGATGCACCGTCAGGATGCTCCCTCAATAGTACCAGAATTAAAGTTTCATAACCATATTTTCCTCCGGGTGCTCCGGTTTCCTCCCACAGTCCAAAGACCCAGGTGAATCGGTCAACTGAATCAGGTCAAGTGAATCAGCCATGCTAAGTTGTCCCTAGGTGTGAATGTGTGTGTGAGAGTCAGCCCTGTGATGGCCTGGCAGCCTGTCAAAGGTGTCTTCCCGCCTGCTGCCCAATGACTGCTGGGATAGGCTCTACCATTCCCGCGACCCCGAGTAACAATAAGCGGTTTGGATAATGGATGGATGGATGGATGGATGGATCTGTGGGGAGACACTGAACTTCAGTTGCCTGAGGTGATAAAGATAATGCCTGGCCTTTTTTGCCAAAGTGTCTATGGGTAGTGACCATGTTAGAGCCTCAGTGATGTGAACACTGAGGTACCTGAAGCTGCTCACTCTTTCTACTGGGACCCAGTTGATAGAGAGGGGCGTAGCTCTTTTGCTGTGCTGAAGTCCACAACAATCTGCTTGGTTTTACTGACATTCAGGGAGAGACTGTTGGCCTGGCACCACTGTGACGGATCCCCCACCTCTTCCAGGTAGGCTTCTCAATGTTGCTGGAGATCAGGACCACCACGACTTTGTCGTCTGAGTCACACAGTCATGTGTATACAAAGAGTAGAGCAGGGGACTCAGGAAAAATCCTTTGGGGGCTCCTGTATTGAGAGTGAGAGAGGTGGAGGTGTAGCTACTCACCCCAGCCACCTGGGGTCTACTACTGCCATACTTGGGGCTACTTCCATTAGGGGTTGCCACAGCAGATCATACGTTTCCATCTCTTCCTGTCCTCTGCATCTTCCTCTGTCATGGCAACTACCTGCATGTCCTCCCTCACCACATCCATATGCCTCTTCTTTGGCCTTCCTCTTTTCCGCTTCCCTGGCAGCTCCATCTTCAGATTCCTTCTCCCAATATACCCAGCATCCCTCCTTCGCACGTCTAAACTATCCATCTTCATCTTGCCTCTCTTCCTTTGTCTCCAAACCGTCCAACCTGGGCTGTCCCTCTAATATATACTTGTTCCTAATCCTGTCCTCCTTTGTCATTCCCAATGAAAATCTTAGCATCTTCAACTCTGCCACCCCCTGTCTTTTCATCATTGACACTGATTCCAAACCATATAACATAGCTGGTCTCACAACCATCTTGTAAACTTTCCCTTTCACTCTTGCCTGTACCCTTCTATCACAAATCACTCCTAACATTCTTCTCCACCCACTCCACCCTGCCTGCATTCTCTTCTTCATCTCTCTTCTGCACTCCCCTTTACTTTGAACAGTTGATCTCAAGTATTTAAACTCATCAACCTTTGCTCCCTCTACTCCTTGTATCCCCCACTTTGACAAGGTTGGATAGAATGGCGTGCAGTATATGGGAGATGACATCCTCAGTGGTTTGGTTGGGGTGGTAAGCAGAGTGTAGGGGGTCCAAAGCGCTTGGGAGAGAGGAGCAGATGTAGTCCTTAATAATCCTCTCAAAGCTCTTAATGACCATAGAAGTGAGAGCTACAAGATGGTAGTCATTGAGCTCGACTGAATTGGTTTTCTTTGGAACAATAGTGGACCTCTTGAAACATGTAGGTACTACAGACTGGGCCAGGGAGAGAAACGTGGTGAATACAGGGGCTAGCAGATCAGCACAGGACTTTAGTACTCATCCAGGGATGCCTTTCTGACGTTCACCTGCCTCAGAGCCCTCCTTACATCATTCTCTGAGATGGTCAGTGGACACTCCTCTGTGGCATTGGAACACAATTTCTCTACACATATTTGATACCTACTATGGCTTTTTGATGTACCAAAAATGCTCACATACTATTTTGGCAAACTAAATATTATGTGACACATTGCTAGTCTCAGATTTAGCTGTACTGTAGGCATAGATTTGGGGGTGGGTGGGGAGCTGAGTTTCCAAAAATGTTCGAGTGCAACTTAAAATATATGCTGTTGTAGGACACTAAAGATGTTTTTTTCTAATTAACATTATATCCCTCATTGGTAAGAAAATGTATATTTTTCTGCACTCCCACTACTATTCTCTCTTAACCTCTCCCTCCTATTCTATCACTTGGTACTGTCAATGTGGTTTCATTCGAGGTATAGGCGTTTGACATGATGCAAGTAAGATGTTCTCTATCACCTTTAACCTGCTCAAACAAATCAGTCTTTTGATAAACGTTTCCACGTTTTTGTGATGTGTCAGCTTGCTTTTCTGGGTTGTTGGACAGCTAAACACATGATTCCGACAAGCTAACTTTATTTCTGTTGAACCGCCATAGAAGCATCTATTTTTACAATGTCAGTGTTAATCCGCTCAAGTTGGACGGTTTGGAGACAAAGCAAGAGAGTCAAGATTGATGTGGCTAGGACATGTGTGGAGGACAGACGCTGGGTGTATTGGGAGAAGGATGCTGAATATTGAGCTGCCAGGGAAGAGGGAAAGAGGAAGGACAAAGAGGAGGTTTATGGATGTGGTGAGGGAGGACATGCAGGTGGCTGATGTGACAGAGGAAGATGCAGAGGACAGGAAGAAATGGAAACAGATGATCCACTGTGGCGACCCCTAACGGGAGCAGCCGAAAGTAATAGTAGTACTAGTACTAGTAGTAGTAGTAGTAGTAGTAGTAGTAGTGTTAAGCATCCAGTGAGGATATGATGTTAATAATATGTAATGTTAGCTCAATAGAAAATGCACAGTCAATACAAGGCCTGCTTCTAATTACAAGCTTAAGTCAATGATTCTGTCCTTTTTTTGTTTGTTGGTTTTTTTCTCCTCCTCCTGTACACCATTAACCCGTTGCTGTTCTGTTGTGCTTCTAAAACAAGAGTAAATCGTGGAGTAAGCTTCCAGTCTCTCTCCCTGGGCCCTCCTGTCTGTCTCGTCACCTGCCTTCCTCTCTCTTCCCCGGTTTGTTATTCCATGAACCTATCCCGTCGTACTTCTTCATCCCATTCCTCCGCTCCCCGTGACAGCTAAATGTACATTAAAGTGCGCCGATGTCCTCACACCGGTGATTTATGGCAGCTGACAGACCAGGTGCTGCTTCAGGCAAGCAGGACTGCCATCGTGAGGTGAATGTATCGCTGGGGGGCGACCGGCGTCTGCCTCGTTTTTACCCTGTGGTGAATTATGCATGTCTTTGCCCAGGGCAAGGAAAAAAATTGTAGTTTGAAAACCTAAAGAGCACTCAATTTATCTGGTCATGCAATTTACATGTCAGTTTTTTAAGGGCTCTTCAGTCAACACCAAGTGCACCGAACCTGAACATCTAAATGCAATGCTCAGTTTTCCCCCCGGCCTTACAACTTACTGAGTGCTTCGCTTGCTTTTTTATTTTGCTTTCATGAGTCGAAAAAAAAGACTCTTGTTATAGTTATTTTATGAAGTGAAGCAACTCATAAACCTGCAATGAAATCTCCCACTCACCTATTCACATAGACAAATGTTTTAACGTACGGTTAAATACTTCATCCGTTCAAACAAGGGAGAGAAGTGTTTTAGTAATGAGCTCACTAGTTTGCTTTAAATACATTTATAACCACCGTGAAGTTAGAATAGACACTAATAGGAACAGCCTGAGCTCATTAACAGTGTAATAAACATACATAACACAACCTTAACCTTTGCGTTTGGCCAGTGTGGGTGACAGGGTTATCAAATCACTCACATAAAATCAGTCTCATAAAATTATTAACCATTAATTTTGGCGTTCAATAGTTATAACTGAACCATTTAAGTTGATGGAATAATCAATGTTGCATTGCTTGGCGTTCTTTGTTCTTTGATTGGCAGGGGAAAACTTCAATAAGTATTGTCACAAAACTGGCAGGACAATGACTTCAATGAAAACAATTTATCAGATCAATAAAGAAAATCGATCAAGTGCAATCAGTGATGAGCAGCAATGTAATGATCAAGGCACAAAGTGTGATATGAGGTAGTAATGCTGTGCAAATATTGTATATGTGTGTGTGTGTGTGTGTGTGTGTGTGTCTTCTCCTGGATCGCCACCTTGCCGTGGTGGAGAAGCTCGCGTGTACTAATGATCCCAAGAGCTATGCTGTCTGGAGCTTGGCTCCTGGTAGGGTCAGCCAAGGCGGATAGGTCAAGGAGGAGGTTCCAGACAAAGCACGGTCCAACAAAGACCTCAACGGCGGAACAGGCGGAAGATGTCTCCAGGTCACAACGGCAGTGAAGACAGATGAAGGCTGCAACAGAGGGTGGTCCCAAATCATCTTGGTTCTCTGTGCCATTGGACTCTGGCCACCCCCTGCCAAGGACTGTGTGGTGGCTGCAGGCACATCAGCCTCTCCGTGTAAAAAGCTGTCACACACAGGCATCCTCCCATTATGTGGCTCCAGGATCAGCCTCTACACCCACCTGAGAACCCAGAGAGACCCAGAGAGAGGATGGTTATACTCCACCCCTAGTGCCCACTGATGATGATGATATGTGTGTGCGTGTGTGTGTGTGTGTGTATTTGTTTACTGAAAGGGGGTGCACGTAGGAGTGTGCCTGTGCGCAGTTGCATAATTTCATGTGGCGAGGAAATGGTGCCTAAAGAAAGGCTGTGTGAGTGCGCGTGTGCTGCCGCGCACAGGAGAGATGTGTGTGTGTGTTTGTGTGTGTGTGTGTGTGTGTGTGTGAGAGAAAGGTTACATGAGGCCGTGTAGGCAAGATGGCATGCACCAACGAGTGTGGTAAGGTTAAGACAAGAGAATTGGTGAAAGAAAGAGAGATGGCTTGCACAATCTATCTACCGAGGTAGCAAACAAAAGAACCCAAAATGACAGTACCAAATGGACAAAGGGAAAGTAGATGGTCCATCTAGCAAACTCTATGGATCAGTGTGTGCAACTGAATAGCGAATGAATTCAACTAATAGTACTTTTCTCAAGTACCAAGAAAGATTCATACAAAAAAAAAAAATTTAAATGAAAAAATTAAAACTTAATGATTGGCCTTTTGTTCTGGCAGCTCTCACCTGAAAGTCCTCAATGCTCCATCTGTCGCCTGACAGTCTTGCAGGAGTCTCAGTTGTGATCACATCGACGTGTAAGAAACAAAAAGGGATCTGGTCACCTTCTCTTTCTGTGGAAACCGTGTGTCTTGCAGGAAAACTTAACCAGTTATAACAGCTGATTAGTGGATGAGCAAGACTAGGTTATCTTCAATCCAATAAAACCGTGGCCTGCAGCAACGTGAAGACACTTGGTCCTTTGTTCATCTGCAGAACGGGTCTCTGAGTGCCCTGTGTGCACGGTCCACTGTGAGAGCGCACACATTTTAAAATCTGCCACAGTTTTATGGCAGATTTACTGGCAAACTCTGAAACTGTGCAACAAAAAGAAGAAGAACATAAGTAAATGGGATTAAAATTGCAGAAAATGTAAGGATTATTATGGGGATCCATAATCCTTCTAGCCCTGGTCCTGCACAGCGGGGTGTGTAAGTCCTGAGAGTGGTATGCTCAGCCGACCGTACCACTCTCTGCAGTCCAGTGACGAAACACAATACACCCACTAGGAAAATTAGGTGTTTGATAGACCATGAGTGAAAAGTGGATTTCATCGTGACTGACATTTAAGCAGAATTTATGAAAGATTCGATTTTACCAAATCGCCTCACAAAATTATGCAAGAGCTTTTACAGTCAATGTCAAAGCACAAGTACACTTAATTTCTGAAACCCTTTTTTTTTGTTTCTCTCTCACGGTGTTGTCACACCATCATATTGACATGTTATCTTCTAACACTGGGAACCATGATCTCTAAGTCTCCTTTCCAGTCATGCTGCACACATTCATTGATCATTATAATGAAAGCATACTTGCATTTATCTAGAATACTCGCCGTGAAAGCAGATTTCTGAAGTTTGCTGATGTCTTTTATTTATTTTTTGGCTGTGCACTGAGTTATGGCGAGGTGAGCAGGCCGAAAAATGAAGTTGCGCTGAAGTGAAATCAGTCTTCAGCACTTCTCGTAGTGGTAAATAGATGAAGGGCTGATGAGAACGGTTGACCAGTGATTGAGTAAGCTGACCTACAGGAGGACATGTGGGAGGCAGAAGACATCTTCTAATGCTGTTTGGACAGCTCAGTGGGCGAGTCAGGATGTGGTGGGCCTTATACTTTCACCTTAAAGGGAAATTTCATCACTCATGATGTACACGTCTGAGAATTACGGATGGTTTATATCCTCTATTAAAACTTGAACCATGGGGGCGTCCGGGTGGCATGGTAGTCTATTCCATTGTCTACCAACATGGGGATCGGCAGTTTGAATCCCCCCGTGTTACCTTCGGTTTGGCCGGGCGTCCCTACAGACACAATTGGCTGTGTCTGCGGGTGGGAAACTGGATGTGGGTATGCGTCCTGGTCACTGCACTAGCGCCTCCTCTGGTCAAGTCGGAGTGCCTGTTCCGGAGGGAGGGGGAACTGGAGGGAATAGCGTGATCCTCCCATGCGCTACGTCCCCCTGGTGAAACTCCTCACTGTCAGGTGAAAAGAAGCAGCTGGTGACTCCACATGTATCAGAGGAGGCATGTGGTAGTCTGCAGCCCTCCCCGAATCGGCAGAGGGTGTGGTGCAGCGACAGGGACGGCTCAGAAGGGTGGGGTAGTTGACTGGATACAAGTGGGGAGAAAAAGGGGGGGAAATCCCAAAAAAAAAAAAAACTTGAACCACTTTGCTGTAAACTCTACAAAGAAAATGGTCTTCCCCCATTCAGAGAACCTGCCAAGCCATAACTGCATGTACCAGCAAGCGTTGTGTGAGGACACAACTGTCTCGACAAACCGCTACGTAATGCTTCTAACACACACACACACACACACTCTCTCTCTCTCTCTCTCTCTCTCTCTCTCTCTCTCTCTCTCTCTCTCTCTCTCTCTCTCTCTCTCTCTCTCTCTCTCTCTCTCTCTCTCTCTCTCTCTCTCTCTCTCTCTCTCTCTCTCTCTCTCTCTCTCTCTTAGTCTTAGTTTTTTACTTCCCAAGTATGTGACATCATTTGATGCATTATCCTTAGGCGGTGATGTTTTTGAGTGCAGCCTTCCTTTAAATGGTGAGCCTTCCCTCTTAGAATTTGTCATACATTGAATTTTGCCCTCATGTAGCTTCCCTTAGAGATGGGTAAGACCAATTGCCAGCATACATTTTTTCCTCTTAGGAAGGATTTTTTTCTTTTAGGACAAAAAGTTGACCAGCATCTCACCACCCGAAAAACAACTCAGTTTAGTTGAGTCAATGTCCGTTCAATGTGAAGCAATGATCGCACGTTCAAAAGAGTTTGCAAGTAAGTGAGGTCGAGTGACAACAAACCTCTCTGTAATCTTTCATAGTATGCTTTATGAGATCCAGTTCGAACACAGAAATTTTATTAACGGGGGTACCATGAGAGCACATTTATTAAACATGCGATTTAAGCCCCTAATTATTCATTTTCTCTGTTATATATTTGATACCATCAGAAGCATTGTAATTTCACAACAGAGTGCTGCAGATTTGTGCAGAAGATCCAATTCGGATAATTCCTTTACCTGTACAAATTTAAAGGGCCCTCAGTGATAAGCAAGCACGGGATTGATGCTACATCACAATGTACTTTCAAAACTCCATATCAGTTAAAGAAGTCAGGGGATGAACTTTAAACTAGCAAGTGGAGCATTGCCGCTGACTCCTTCTCTTCTTGAAATACTTGTTTGAATGAGCCTCTCAACCTTCAAATACGTTTTATTTTTTTTTAAATCAAACAGCAGAGGATTGTGATTACAGTTGGAATCTCAGAGATGGAAATGCATGTGAACAGCAGGCTGTCGAAGCAAAGCGAGTGCGGCCCCATTACCTTTCCCTTGGTAAACAGAAAGGGTAAAAATCTGTGGCGTCTTGATTACGAAGGCATTTTGTTTTTCTCTCCAAGTCTTTCCAAAAATACATATATATGCTTGGTATTTAGCACATGTGTGGGTGGCATGGGATTTTTATTTATTCTTTTTTTTTATATAAATATATTTGACATCGTCAAGCGCTAGTCAATTTTCACACTTCAAAAGGTCTGGAGCAAATAGCGTGAACCGCAGGGTTAGCGGAGACCAACGCCATCCCACTGATGGAGACGCCTGCAGATAAGTTGTCAGAAATGTTAGCTATGACATTTACAAAGAGGCCATGGATGCTAAAAGGGAGAATTGCTGTGGCGATAACCTTTTCTTGTTTCCCTCCGTCCTAAGGTGAGACACAGTGTTTTCAGATTGGGGTGGGGGGGGGGCTTTTAATTACACATTAATGTACACAGCACGCAGCTGGCCTTTGGTGAGGATAAACCCTGTTTAGTTAAGTGGATGTGACCTTTACTGAGTGTGGGAGGAGCTGCTTCATGTGTCTGAGAGAAAGAACAAGACAACACCGAGAGAGAGAGCAAGAGAGAGAGAGAGAGAGAGAGCGAGCAAAGGATGTTCGTGTTTCTGATTTTTTTTCATAGAAATAATTTTGTCATTTTGGCAAAACATTGCACTAAAAACCACCGAGGGAAAAGAACACTTGTGCAAGGCACCTTCTTTTACACACCCACACACGCTGACTCATGAGAGCAAAGACATTAACATAAATCACATCACACGGAATATAACGCTGAACCTCTAACTTTGTCATTTTGACTGAAAACATCTTGATGGAAATGTCGGAATTTTTTAATTTTATTTTTTCTTTATTTTGAGATACTTTATTGATACCCGCGGGGAAATTACTCTGCATGTAACCCATCCGAGCTGTGTAGCTAGGAGCAGTGGGCAGCCGCCGTGCAGCGCCCGGGGACCAACTCCAGTTCGTCTTGCCATGCCTCAATCAGGGGCACAGACAGGAGTACCAACCCTAACATGCGTGTCTTTTTGATGGTGGGGGAAACCAGAACACCCGGAGAAAACCCACCGCAGACACAGGGAGGACATGCAAATTCCACACAAAGGACGACCTGGGATGACCCTCAAGGTTGTCGAACCTTGAGGGTCATCCCAGGTGACAACCAAGGTGACAGTGCTAACCACTGTGCCACCGTGCCGCCCAATATCGAAAGAAATCCCTGAAATTCGCGTCAAACGTTTTTACGCTCGCTTAAAAGGTGGGTAAAATATTGTATTCAATAAATAGAAAGGTATTTGCTGAAACAAAAGTGAAACACGAATACAATGTAATTTTCACATGATCAGCTGTTTCTTAAGCTTGAGCGATCCTCTCCACGTGGATGAAGATGTATGGAGGTATGATATTAAGGCTTGTGTTCAGGGTTTTCTATGTTTAAATAAATCTGAAGGGTATGCATGTTAATTCACATGATTTTTTTCCCCGATTAGATTTATTTATTCCCTTGGGATTTTTGGATGAAAACATAGCCATTGACTTGCACTGTGTGCACTGTGAAGCCCCCCCCCTCCAGACTTGAACAGTAACAGGAGACTGGATATTCTTAAACCCACAATATCATCCATTCAGATCCCTGAAACACACACTGCCCTAAAAGCGTGTGACACAGAAACCGACTCTCTTGAACATCAACACTTGGTTAGTAGGTCAATCCCCCCCACACAGGCATCTTTTGTATGCAAAATATAGTTTGTGCAGTGGCATCCGGGTAGCATGGCGATCTATTCCGTTGCCTGCCAACACAGGGATTGGCAGTTCGAATCCCCGTGTTACCTCCGGCTTGGTCGGGCATCCCTACAGACACAATTGGCCGTGTCTGCGGGTGGGAAACTTGAAGTGGGTATATTTCCTGGTCGCTGCACTAGCACCTCTTCTGGTCGGTCAGGGCGCCTGTTCGGGGGGGGGGGGACTAGGGGGAATAGTGTGATCCTCCCATGCGCTACGTCCCCCTGGTGAAACTCCTCACTGTCAGGTGAAAAGAAACGGCTGGCGACTCCACATGTATCGGAGGAGGCATGTGGTAGTCTGCAGCCCTCCCCTGATCAGCAGAGGGGGTGGAGCAACGACCGGGACCGCTTGGAAGAGTGGGGTAATTGGCCAGATACAATTGGGGAGAATAAAAAAGCGGGGGGGGAATAAATATATATGTATGTGTGTGTGTGTGTGTGTGTATAATATATATATATATATATATATATACATATAACTTTGTTAAAAGAAACACTCAACGGTAGGGAAAGTGCTCAACAAATAAGGAGCAAAATAATCCAGTGAGTCAAGTAAATTCTTTATGAGACTGTACAAGCCTGTTTCATGCAGATTATAGATTTTTATACATAGTTTATGCTCGCTCATTTTACCTACACTTCTGTTAGAAAAGTGAAATGACAGCAAGGCCAAAGAACAGTTAGCCATCAAACCATCTTGGCTTATCAGAAAGAATTGGCGGATTGCGCGGCAAACCAACAGCTGGTCTTCAGAACTTGTACTGGTGCGTATTCATTCCCTTGGTTGTCCTCAGAGGTCTCAAAGCCAGTGGTCTTCAAAGCCTTTCTTGGTTCTTAAGACTCACTTCAGTTTAGAGCTGGTCATGCCACGACCACAGTTAATCTTTCACTTTGCCGTCCAAGGGCAAGAGGGCTCACCAGGGCAAAGTGGTGCCAGACGTTGCCTTTTCAGGTCACGTTGTTATGAGTAAGTGCCACTCAGGATTTGGGTTGAAAAATATCCTAGTCCTTGAAAAAGATGTTTTATTTCATTTGCAAACAGTGTTGAACTTTAAGCTGGTACACACGATGAGCGTGGTAACTCATGATGTGTTTCCTGCAACATCGCAATATGTTCCTCCTTTCTGTTTAAAATATCAAGTGTTAACTATCTTCAGGTCAGGGCTCTCAGGCTTTGTTTTTCTCTCTCCTTTATAGATATATAGATAAAAAGGTAGAAAGAATGGATGGAAACCTTTTTTTTTATTTGTTAAAGGCTCAAACTGTGATTTATTTGACCATACTAAACGGGTATATTTACATACGTGATTGAAGAGTTTCAGTCACACATTGAAAATAGGCACTTTCTGTCTCTTTCAACCAATGGTAATTGACATTATGGGCATGTTTTATTCCAATGCTCACAAATGCTGCTGATGTAAACAAACTTTTTACAGCATCAGAGAGCATTGCACACTCATATGTCCATAGTTGTTGCTATGTGTTTGTCACTGTATTAAACAGACCTGTCAATCAATCTCAGAGTGATAACAGGTTCCAGTCCTCTTTTGTTTTTTGGTAGTGGGGTGATCCTATGTTTACGTTTGGAATTAAGGATTGTGCCTTTAAAGGCATCAGAACAATTGGCTGGGACACATGGCAGCTCCCATTTTTGCTCAGTTCCTTATTCAACCCTGCTTGGCCAGGTAAACCCATAAAACCTTGAGCTGGTGTCTAATCCACTGCAGCATTCCTGACTGCTACATCACCGTGGCCTCCCTACATGACCCACATAACAAAGCCTCGCTCTTCCCTTAACCTTGGCTGAGGATGATCTCTCATGTACCTGAAGGGTTCTCTCTGAGGCACAGAGGTCCCGTCCCTCTGCTTCCAGGACTAAGATGTCATCTGCCGGTGGGTGAACAGACCGTAGCAGCTGTATCTAACTCAATAACTCTCACTCTCCTTGCAGGGCAGGCTGCAGTTTTGTTGCAGGCTTAAAAGCAAGCACGTCTGCTCCGGGCTTGCTTAGCCACCCACAATCTTAAGTAAATTCAAGGCCATCCCCAGGTATCGATTTACCCACCATATGGATCTTTCCCACAACCATAAGCAGACAAGAGTTCAAGAGCGCTTACTCGTGGCCCAGTCTGTCAAAATCCTTTTCTGCAAGAGGAGCCCAAAACTAGAAATCACCCAGTTTGATATGTCACAGGACACAGTAATTTGAGGCTACAGAGAGGGGGGGGGGTGTGAGAGAGAGAGCGAGAGAGAGTGGGAGAGAGAACCCATAACATATATGTACTTGTGTGCATGAAGGAGAGGGCATGAGAGAGGTGATCCTGGAGATGTGAGTTTGTTTATATATTACAGATAGAGACAAAACTTCAAATATAGGTTCACTTCTCTTGAACCCAGGCCTTGTTAAAATGTTGGGCCCCATTTTGAATGAAAAAGACAAAAACTAAACTGATCACTTCAGTGTTGAAAGATGTAGCATCACTGGAGAGGATGGAGTCTTAACAGTCAATACAGTCTAATGGAGCAACACTTTAAGCTTTCAGAAATCATCGTGTGTCTTATTTTTGAAAACCCGAGAGTCACGATACAGTTAAAAATGTCCTAAGGGGAGACAATCACAATTGTCAACATTATCTCTTTATATGTTGTAGGGATAACACTCCGTTGGCAACCAAGAATCTGGACAGTCTTCTATAGGTGTCAGCATAGCTATGAGTGAAATGCTGCAGAAAAGTGTCTGTGAATTTCCTGGTTTTCCAATAAAAGACTGCATTGTTTAAGTAAATGTGAATCATAATGCCATGTAGCATTTTTAGTCGCATAAGAAAATAGAATAACGATTCAGTGCAGTCCATCAGCACACCAGGAAGCAGGATTGTCTGCCAGTGATGTGTGTATTTTAAGCAGTTTGGATAATGGATGGATGGATGGATATATCAGGAATCAGGAACACTTTATTTGTCATTTCACCTCATGTACTTGTGCACATGAAATGAAACAAAATGCCATTTCCCCAGCCCACAGCAATGCAACATACAGACAAAAACACATTCAACTACAAGAACACACATATTCAAACTAACACATATATCCAAACCAAAAAAAAAAAAAAAATCACTGTGCAAGGGAAGAAACGCCAGCCAGGATGACTGTTGGAACCACCGGTCTACATGTGCTAGCAGTTAGCCTAGCCTGCCCCGATTACACATCCTGTCAGACCACCCTCTGTGTTTCCTCTTGGGCACAGCTCCAGGCAGGGGCCGTGATCCTTGGGGCAACTGGATAAAGCAGACTAAGCCCTCCTAGCTGATCCAGCACCATCTCTCCCAGCCACACACCCTTTACACCCCCGCACTCCACACAACGACATCAAAAAAACCACAGTCAACGCCAGGTGAGGCCGCCACCAGATCACCCTCGGTGTTATGGGAACTGTTTGTCTGCATGGGCTAGCAGTAAGCTTAGCCTGCCCCGCTTCTACGTCTTGTCAGACCGCCCTTGGTGTTACCTCTTCAGCTGCAGCTCCGGGCAAGGCCGCGGTCCCTGGGCCCACAGCGCAGCAGACCAAGCTCTCGCAGCCGATCCAACGCCAGCTCTCCCAGCCAACAAACGAAGACAAAAATGTAGACGCAGACGTGGACAAAGACACTGCATCGATGATACTGGGTGAGGCCGCTGCAAACGTGAATTAGCACCGCCATCTTCCCACTTTATCTTCACTATCTTTATCTTTATATAATAAAGAGAGGGAGAGAAAGAATATTGAAAATTGTGGTTGTCCCCTTTTAACATGTCCTATTTAAAAAATAGTCCCAGGGGGCGTCTGGGTAGCGTAGCAGTCTATTCCGTTGCCGGCCAACACGGAGATCGCCGGTTCGAATCCCCGTGTTACCTCTGGCTTGGTCAGGCGTCTCTACAGACACAACTGGCTGTGTCTGCAGGTGGGAAGCCAGATGTGGGTGTGTGTCCTGGTCACTGCACTATCACCTCTTCTGGTCAGTCGGGGCTCCTGTTCGGGGGGGAGGGGGAACTGGGGGGAATAGCATGATCCTCCCATGCACAACGTTCCCCTGGTGAAACTCCTCACTGTCAGGTGAAAAGAAGTGGCTGGTGACTCCACATGTATTGGAGGAGGCATGTGGTAGTCTGCAGCCCTTCCCGGATCGGCAGAGGGGGTGGAGCAGAGATCGGGACGGCTCAGAAGAGTGGGGTAATTGGCCTGGTACAACTGGGTAAAAAAAAAAGAAAAAAAGGGGGGGGTAGTCCCAAAACATGTTTTCTGATAAGTCAAAATGACTTTAATTTGTGCTTGCAGCAACACCTTATCTTTGCTTCGTACATTTGCATCAGAATATTCCTCTACTTCTATGGAGCTGCCGGGGTGCAGGACTTCCTGCTGTCACAAGAGCAAAAACATACAAGCGGTTGGGATGAACTACATAACATGTGACTGTATTCTGAGCTTCTCATTTTCACTATCTTGGTTTTTGAAGGCTTTAACCATTGCCCCAGTGGACTGTGGGGAGGCCCTGTGAGAAGATCCAGTAAAGGGGGGAGTTTCTCGATACTGAAGTGATCCGTGAAGTTTTTGTGACGGGAGTGTTGGCCTCTAATGGGAAAGAGCTCATAAAGAATGCACACACACGTTGACACACACAAACGCGCAAAAACATACGTGGAGTTACACAAGCACAAACTAAGAGGAGTTGGCACTTTACACAAGCGCAAACTCCCCTTAGATAATGACACAGTGGTAATAGGCCTGATTTCCAACGACAACTAACAGGCCTATCTGAACCAAATAGATGACCTGCCACAGTGGGGCCAGTCCAACAACCTGACCCTTAACGTCAGCAAGACCAAATAAATGGTGGTGGGCTTCAGGAGACAGCAGGGGAAAGGATACAACCCATTAAAGATCAACGGGGAGCCTGTGGAGAGGGTCTCCAGCTTTAAATACCTCGGCATACACATTGCTGAAGACCTCACCTGGACTCTTCACACTCAGCACACTCTACAGAAGTCCAGACAGAGGCTCTACTTCCTCCGAAGGCTGAGGAAATTCAAGGTCTCACCCTCCATCCTGAAGACATTCTATTCCTCGGCTGTGGAGAGCGTCCTAACAGGTTACATCACCGCCTGGTATGGAAACTGTTCTGCCCGTGACCGAGCTGACCTGCAGAGAATGTACCACCAGAACATCCCTCCCCCACCCTGCAGGACACTTACACCAGAAGGGTGAGGACGAGAGCCAAGAAGATCATGAGCGACACTTCTCACCCTAACAACGGACTGTTCAGGCTATTGGGGTCTGGTAGATGCCTCTTTAGTCTTAGGGCCAAAACAGAGACTAAAGAGAAGCTTCTATCCACAGGCCGTAAGAACTCTCAACGTATACGACCTTTCACGTACTTGAGACAGCTAGGTTTTTTTTTTAATTTATTGTTTTTTTATTTATTGTTTATTTTGACTTAAAAAAAGGAAAAAATGCACTAATCTTTTGTCTTTTATCTAGGCCTCTGTCTTTTCTCACATGATGACAGACGGAGTACCCCTCTTCATTTCACTCCATGTTTTACTTTGTATCTCTGTGCATGTGACAAATAAAGTACTTGAACTTGAACTTGAACGCATATGGTCAAAACTGGATATGCAGGCATGTGACCATGCAAAAACGTGTGTGCGAAAACCAGAATATGCAAACACACACACGCACATTTTGTGCGTTAAAACATTTTCCCTCTCCTTCCCTTTACCTTTCCTCATCTCATCTCATACATGCACATGCACAAACACACAAAGCAGGCTGCCTCTTTCTTTCTCATGCACAGACACACACATGCACACACACAGGCAGACTTTCTTGGGGTGTGTAAAATGAGCCAGTCATTGAAGTAGTGGTGAGTGGTGGTGACAGGATGACAGACAGGACATTGATGAGGGGAGGGAGAAGCAGAGGGAAAGGAGATGAGAAGGGAAAATGAACATTGGAAATCCAAGCATGTACACAACCTTCATGTTTCTACCCTGCACAGTGTGTGCGTGTGCGTGTGCGTGCAAACGCCCGTATCCCGCCCCTGCCTGAGCTCTCTGTTGTGTTCATCTTTCTGCGCTGACAACAAGAAAAGCCACACTGTTGACATTTGCACATGTGCACAATTACAAAAGGGCACACAACCCTACCCCATGTATACCTGGACAGATAAGCTGTATATGCAGACATTTACTGAGGGAGGCAAACCGGTATGCTTGCTCTCTTGCTCTCTCTCCTTCTTTTTCTTTCCATTTACCCATCTGGCTCTCCCTTCGCTTCTCTCTTTTCTAATTGTCTCTCTCACAGTCCGCCCCCCCCCCCCCCACACACACACACACACACACACACACACTCAGACTGCAGACGTTGGAGCCCAGTAACCTCCAGTTCATCTCAGGAGAGTGCCTGTCAGCTAGGTGGGCTCCCATACTTCCCACTGAAACAGTATGGAGGCCACGTCACTACCTCTGTGTGAACGACTGTGAGACTGCATGCCTCCGTGTTCACAGCCTGGCGAGGGTGTGTCCACGCCACCTCTTCTTCACTCTGTCCAAACGCAAGGAGCATGTGTTCTGTTTATGTATGTGTGTGTATTGATGTGTCTGTGAGAGGAGGTGTCTTTCTGTGCACGTCTGAGCACGTATGCACATGTGTGTGTGGGTGTGGGTGTGGGTGAGTGAGTGGGTGTGTGTGTTGGTGCACATGTGCATGTGATCATTACACAAGCCTCCATCTGCTCCACCTTGACAAAATGGAAAGTTTCTTGCCAGCTTCTACTGATATTATAGATTTCAACTCCCCTGAGACGCGTTGTGTGTGTGTGTGTGTGTGTGTGTGTGTGTGTGTGTGTGTGTGTGTGTGTGTGTGTGTGTGTGTGTGTGTGTGTGTGAGAGAGAGACAGACAGACAGACAGACAGCGAGAAAAGGGCAGAGGGAGAGCGGTGGAGGAGTAGGGGAAAGGGAGATGGCAAACAGTTGTAGACATGCCATAAGGGAGAGACTGAAATAGACCAAGTGGAGAAAGAGAGGAAAGAAAGCTAAGGAGAGAGGGGGGGAGAGAGCGAAGCCTGTAATAGTTGGTGAGAAGGTAAAATACTGTGAAATGCTAAAAACAGACGCAGGGCAGGGTGTCTGGGTGGCTTGGCGGTCTAGTCCGTTGCCTACCAACACAGAGATCGCCGATTCAAATCCCCGTGTTACCTCCGGCTTGGTCGGGTGTCCCTTACAGACACAACTGGTTGTGTCTGCGAGTTGGAAGCCGGATGTGGGTATGTTTCCTGGTCACTGCACTAGCGCCTCCTCTGGTCAGTCGGGGCGCCTGTTGTGATCCTCCCACGCGCTACGTCCCCCTGGTGAAACTCCTCACTGTCAGGTGAAAAGAAGCGGCTGGCGACTCCACATGTATCGGAGGAGGCATGTGGTCAGCTGAAGCCCTCCCCAGATCGGCAGAGGAGGTGGAGCAGCAACCAGGATGGCTTGGAAGAGTGGGGTAATTGGGTGGATACAATTGGGGTGAAAAAGGGGGGAGGGGGAAATCCAAAAAAAAAGCAGAAGGGGAGAAAGAGTGGGAGAGTAAAATCTAAACTGTTTAGCGATGTTCTGAATGAGACAGAAAGGTCGATTACATCAATAATGAATTTGATGGACAGAGATTTATTTAAAATACTGGTTTTTTACTGTGTTCTGTAAGGTGTCCTTGAGTGCTCTGAAAGGTGCCCCACAAATAAAATGTATCATTATTATTATTATTATTATTATCATTTAGAGGAAGCTGGCAAGAGAGAAATTCTGAACTCAAAGTAACGTTTATTTTTAAAATATAATTCATGCAAGTCACCTACATAACAAAAAAAAAACCCAATAAAAACCTTATCTCTCCTCCCTCCACTAAAGTCAAAACATACAAAACTCTATTTGAATGCCATATAAATAATACAATATTACATTATTTTTTCATCAAAACTTGCACGAGCTACTTTATTGCTTTGCACCTCGGAATAGAAATGTTATTCAAATGAAAGCTCTCAAACCATCTCGCTAAAGGTTTGCACTTTTTTTTCCCCCTGACCTTGGGCACTGAACAAATAGATGTACTCAACACCTCCCGAATACTAGATGTGCCAAGTACTAGATGTGCCAAGTACACTATAGGTCTGCCAAGTGTGTTTCTGCACCATAAGCCCAGCATACTGCCCCCCCCCCCCCCGTAGCTCAACTGTCCAATGCCATTCACAGAGGCCGCGGTCATTTAAGAAAACTGTTTGGCCCAAAATACCCATTAGCTGTTCTCATGATGCAGACATGAGTTTGGAAGCAGGGGGAGGTAGGAGTCGGGTTGCTCATGGTAACAGCAATATTTGCGATTAACTTCTACCTAAAATTATGTGTTTCACCCTCCCTGGATCTGCAGAGGGGTTGGAGCAGTGACCGGCACAGCTCAAAAGAGTGGGGTAATTGGCCACGTACAATTGGGTTGAAAAAGGGGGGGGGGATTATGTGTGTTTCAGTATACATAGAGAAGCCCAGGGAGTTGGACTCCAGTCACCTGACTTTTGCTGGAGTCGGACTCAAGTCAAAAATTTGATGACTTTAGACTGACTTGACAAAATTGAAAAGGGTTTTAAGCTCAATTTTTTTTTTTTGGGGGGGGGGGATTTTCCCCCTGTTTCTTCCCAATTGTATCCAGCCAATTACCCAACTCTTCTGAGCCATCCCAGTCGCTGCTCCACCCGCTCTGTCAGTTCAGGGAGGGCTGCAAACTACCACATGCCTCATCCGATACACGTGGAGTTGCCAGCCACTTCTTTTCACCTGACAGTGAGGAGTTTCGCCAGGGGGACATAGCACGTGGGAGGACCCCGCTATTCCTCCCAGTCCCCCCCCCCCCGCCTCCCCGAACAGGTGGCCGACCAACCAGAGGAGGCGCTAGTGCAGCAACCAGGACACATACCCATGTCCAGCTTCCCACCCACAGACACAGCCAATTTGGTCTGTAGGGGTGCCCGACCAAACCGGAGGTAACACGAGGATCGAACTGGTGATCCCTGTGTTGGTAGGCAGCGGAATAGACTGCCACACTACCTGGACACCCCAATATTTACTGTCATTTTCAATGTTAATTTCTGCTTTAGTGTTTGGTTTGCTCTGTCAAGGCAGAGTAACGCCTGCTGACCACTTGTCGATTGTGTTGCAGGAAGTAACACAGAAGGAAACAACTGAAACAGACCGTAAAAAAAAAATCTTAATTTTTAAACTGACCCACCTAGGGATACAGGTGCACGTTTCTTTCTCCTCTGATTCAACCTGTACTTTGTAAGACTGTCAGAATTTACATCAGACATATGAATGAAACCTTTGTCTTCTGAGGAAGACCAAACCGTAAAACTCAAAAAACAACATGCTATTTTAAAATCCCTGTTTCCATCCTTAAGACTTTGCCGGATTTGAAGGTTGGGTAAGTAGACTTGAAATGTCAGGGGAAAGGCAGAAGATGTCCTAAATTTTTTCTTGAGCAGTTGAAATAAAACAAATGCAAGGGTAAATTTTTTCTTCAGTTTAAAGATGGGCTAAGTGTGCTATCCAGCATCGAAAAAGTGAAGACCAAGGTGAAAGCTGTGAGCACTGATCGTACATGTTTTTTTTTATTTTATATTTTATGTTGTGTTTATGCCTAAATGTCAGCTCAAAGAGAATATGAGAACATTGGGATAAAAAATATAATGTAAACAGAAGGGTTTAAAACCGTGATGTAAGATTTTACATCAGCAATGTGAGCGACCCCACCTATGATTATTCACCTGTTTGTCTGGCCCGATCGGATCAAATCAGTTTAAACGTCCAGGTGTAATGCATCACACATGTGGACGGGTGTGGGTGTTAGATAGCAAAGTGAGTGCAGTGAGGTTAGACAAGATTTTATATTTCTCCAGCATTGGGCTCAAGGTTACTGAGCAGTTTCATTCATCCTGTTGGTTTCAAATATCAACATCTAGTTACTATTGATTTATGAGTATCTTCTTCCGTGAAGGTGATCTCGCTCGGGCACTCAGATGTACTTCCAAGAGAGATTTTTTGGGGCGTGACATTTTAAAGCTTTCCAGGGAATCCTTGGAGAATCAGACAAGAGGAACTTGACAATTTCAGTTAACAGTAGGAACTGGGCAAGGCTTAAATTCATGGCATTTGTCAGCAATATACTTTTCTATCGACTGCCAAGGTCAGGGCTGCCGTGCACTCTATTGAGCAGGAGACAAAAGACACAATGTGTTTTTCCGTCTCATTTTAACCCTAACATGGTAGGTTAATGCAGGACAGAGAGTGTGAATGTGTTGAAAAGGAAACGGTGGAATTGGCTGTTGTCTGCATTTTGAGTATTACTTACATTGTTGCAACTATATCCTTTGTCGTTGGACTGAAAAGGCGCCTAAGTGCCAGTCATGCTGAGTTCCCAATACATCTACCCCAGATAATCTTTCTGTTATGTTAGATTGTTCGACTTTATTGCAGAGAATTGTTTTAGACATATCTCCAACAACAACTTCATATTCATAAAACTTGGCAGTAACGGCGTTGCACTATGCAGCATCTGTGGCTCGGTAATCTGAGCTCATTCATGAAAATACCGTCATGGTGGTACCATGGCTGAGACACTCTACCATGGCCTTACGTATTGTCGAAGCCAATTAGAGGAGGTTTTCATCTGTGGGGGTAAAATCTCTTGTAATCTAATTCCACCTCTAACAATTAGCCCTCTGCCTCATGCACTCCCAGTGCTATGATCTCAGTGTTTCTCTATGAACCCAACTAAATTAGATAGAAAGTGGACCTTATATAAACAGGCAACTGAAAATGTTGTGCCGTATGCAGCCTCTATGTTAGGCTGCTAAGACCTTTTCAAAGGACAGCACTGACACAAATTGACAAAACATTACTTTTGCAGATATGTTGTTCATTAAAGTGGCAGCAGACAACTTATCAACCCAACCCCACCAACCCCCACCCCCTAGACTTTCTAATTGGTATTATTGTTTGTTCCGCAGTCACAAAGACAACCAGATCACTTTCCATTTATTAGCAGCTTGGCTACTGTTCAAAGCAAGAAACAACAGTAAGAATCCCAATTTGAACTATCAACCCTGATCTCAGTGCTATGATAAAGGCACAGTAAAACATCCGGTAGTATTAATAGGTAGGCTGGTTGTGTTTCTTACTGAGCCAGTAGAAAGATTGCCAACTGAATGTCCGTTTGGAACCCTCTCAAGTCCCAGGTGTCATATCAAACTCTTTCCCTGCTGAGATCTGTTTCCCCCTAGCCACAGTTCGATGTAACACCGGGATTGATTAACCTCAACCTAACCTAACCTCCACCTAACTCTAACCTTAACCTAAGCTCAACCTAACCCTAACCTTAACCTAACCTAAACCTAACATTAAGCTTAACCTAACTCTTACCTTAACCTAATCGTAACCGATAGCTAACCTGTTTCCATGTGAATACTTTCATCTGGCTAGGGGGAAACAGATATTGATGGGGAAACAGATTTCGATATGAAAACATCTCGAACAATGATACAATGAGTGTATTGATTTTATGGCTGCAAGCTGTTGGGAGGCTGGCGTACTAGTGGGCACGGAGTTGGCTGAATACAGCTCATTTGGTGTGAAGGAAGGTTGGTTTACAAAACTATGACCAGCACCTGCTCCTACTACAGTCTGAACTGGACTGGACCAATTGTGTTTCAGCAGAAGGTCCTGCAAGCAGGAGAGATGTTCAGCATTTCTTTGTACTTGATATAATATTACTTGTTTGGCTGTTCCAGGAACCATTGTTCTTAAGCAGTTTTATCAGGTCTCAGTTTGTCATCTGTAAACCCGCAATCCAACCTACATGAAGCATAGTGTGTAGAGGTGGGGAAACTGATGAAATCTGGTCATATCTCATAAGCGTAGGAGAGATGATTGGCAGGCAGTCCTCTCCATTGCCACAAAAGTTGATGGATAAGATCCATCGCCTGCCATTAAGTCCTGCCAAGGTCACCTTCGAGAAGATGCAGAGAGCTGTATTATTAGTAGCCATACAACTAGAAACTAAAATCTACAAGATATCCAGATAATGAACACTTCTGTTATTGATCATTTTCATGGTAACTGTCTGGTAGGACTTTCCTGGGAAAACTAATATGGTATGGCATATATGGTTTTATGTCTTTATCAAAGCAGCCAAATGTGGAAAAACAAGTTTGAAGAAGAAGTTAAAACTACTGGACAAAACAACTTGGTCAGGACAAATATGGCAGCTATCCTAACATCCATTACGGTTGAGGCACAACTTCTCTATCTGTATAAAAAGATACTTCATTGCAATGATCCAGATAAAAGCATGTCATGTTTTTGTCGTCTAGACCTGCATCAGACCTGGAGTAACAATGAACAGATACTTCAGATATACTGCTCCAAAACAATGGAAAACCACTTAGTTCACCACCACCATGGTGAATTAGACCATTAGCTGTGGAAAAGGAAGTGAGGTGTAAGGTGAATGAATGTGAGGCATACATTGTAAAGCGCTCTAAGTGGTTGGTAGACTAGAAAAGCACTATATCAATGCAGTCCATTTACCATTTTCTTCTTCTTCTTCTTCTGGCGTGTTCCCTGTTTTTCAGGAGTCACTGCAGCAGATTTTATAGTTTCCATCAGTACTATGTGAGGGCACAGCACCAATGGCGGCTGTTGTTAACCCAGGCCTCGACCGATCCAGTGTGGTCTCGTCAATCCGCATACTGATTCGGCAAAAATTTTACATCCATTTACCATTATACCATTTATAAATGAGCAGTGCCAAAAGATGTCCCAACATCAACAGCTAAAATCCAAGTTTATCCATGTGCTTTTGGTCATCAGGTCCATTCTGAATGGAATTCTGAGAATGGTCAAACACTGACACAGGTAGTGTCACCATAAGTCTCTGTTCAGTTAGCTTGCATAATCATATGGTAACACTTTGTGTAAAGGGGTGTGCATAAGACTGACATGACACCGTCATAACCATGACATGACACCAGTCATTTCGGTCAGTTGTCATCTTTAATGCAAACCTGACATTGTTTGAGATGTCTGTTTTCGAGCTACAGAAGCGTGAAACATATCAAATAGAGTGGCTCGGTCCCACTCGGGTTGCTGCAACAAAGACATCTCAAACAATGTGACCTGCATTAAAATGACTTAACTGACCGAGTGACACTTAATGACAACAGTTATAAACATTCATGAAGCTTCATATTCATGACAGGTGTCATGTCATTGTTATGACAGGTGTCATGTCAGACTTATGCACACCCTTCAAATAAAGTGTTATCCATATATTCAGTCTAAGACATGACACGTTTTCAGTTTTGTATCTCAAGGCCAAAGTGCTTGTTGTTTTAGGAAGGTGTTCTGGCACCTTGCTGGGAATGTAACCGAGCACTTCTGATATAGTTACTCCTCACCAAAATGAATAGTGGTGAAATTTATATAAAAATATTAATTAGCAGAGCGACTATTTTCAATTAGTTGACCGATCAAGTGTTTTTCTCTCAGAAATACAACCAGTGCTCCGTCGATTCAGAGAGGAAGAGAGTTTCCGCTTGGCATGAGTAGAGAAAGGAGAAACAAGATTTTAACATTGCGGGCAGACTGATGAAGGCATTCTTCAATAGACAAGTAGTTCAATGCATCTTGAAAAATACAGATGGACAAGCAAACAGAAAGAGGATTCGATGGACGTTTAATTAGGCTGGTCTGTTTTTTGTTTTGTTTTGTTTTTTTTGTTTTTTTTCGCTTTTGGGCAGAAATGTAATTTTCTTTCGGCTTTTGTTGTTTGTTTGCTTGTGTTTTTTTTTTTTTTCATATTTCTGGCTCACAATGTTTAAAATGCTGTGAGGACCAATTTAGTTGTCTGCTGAGGGAGTGTATGGGGTCAACAGAGGATTTCCTGACATGGTGTCTGCTCCATGGAGCAGCTTAACACTGATCTGCTCCCTCTCGAGAGCTTTCTATCTATTTCTCAATCTCAAATCGGTATTTTTGCTCTCATCTGTCATGGATGTTTCTCTCTCTCTCTTCGACCTTTCTCTCCATTTCCATTGTGCGTTTCTTTTCTCCGTCCCTCTCCTCTCTCTCTGTTTCCCCACTGGGTCACTCCATCGCTTCATCATGGCTAAATGGTCCGAGTCTCTCTTACTTTCTCGATTCCTCTTCTCCCCCTTTTCGTCCATCTTCATCCATCTGTCTAGGGCGGTGTATCTAAACAGAGCTCTCTCTTGCTCTCGCTCTTTTTTCTCTCTCCCTCTCTCCCCTTGTCTCTGCCTGTCTTCATCTGTCTGCCCAGGTTAGTGTGTCTAAAAGGTTTGGGGTTATGTGCTGTGCCAAGAGCACAGATTTGGATAACCACTGTCTGGAGATATGTCTGAGGCAGTGTTGACAGTGCATGCGTGTGTGTGTGTGTGTGTGCGTGCGTGCGTGTTTGCGCGTGCGTGCGTGTGCAAGAGACAGATAGCCCCCAGAGCCACTTGCTCTTGTCCTGGCCAAGAGGGGATTTACAGCTGATAAGTGACAGCAAAGAAATTTCACGCACTGCAAAAGTGGACAGCATGAAAAATATAGATATCCTATGGGCAAGAAGTCTTTTTTCCAAAAAAAAAAAAAAAGTGATAAAAGCTGACAAGTACTTCAGGAAAATATAAGTAATACATCGTCGGTATGTGACAATACGTCATGTTTGTTCCCTATTTATTTGACGTTTTAGACGCCTTGAGTAAATTCCTCAAAAGTGACCTGCGACCGAAAAAAGAGACCTTTTCTGATCTTTGGGAGAATGTCTGTGTTCACAGCCGAGTGCTGGTTAAAAAAAAGGTGTAACCTAGTTTCATGGGGGGGGGGGTAAAAGAAATGTATCATTCAGTGACGGTTATGTTAATATGCTGATAGTTACATTCTATCTGATCGTGTTTGGATGTTATTTAAAGTTTCACTGTAACTTTTTTTACTCATCAGTGACATCTGTTGCCATGATTGGTAACCCAATGCTTTCTCATCTCATGGTGTCATATATTGCTGCGACTGACAAAGTGTCTATATGTGATGCACAGGGTACCCTTTGACCTCTGTATGGAGACACAGCACATGTTTCATAGACTCCGGTGTGAAACTTGCAGCCTGATACATGAACGTTTATGACATACAGGTAAGGTATTGGTTCAGGTTAGGTAGTGGTTAACCCACCATGCTTCATATACGTAGATGCTGAAGAGTACCTTGCATTTTATATATCAATGTTTTGTCAGCGGTGTCACCACATGCTGTGGGATGGGAATGGGTTTTTGAACACATTAGCTGTACATTGTTTGCTGTTACCTTTAGTGACATCGGGTTGTAAACAATTGTGGCACGCGAACAGAATTGTGGAGTCGGCCCAGCGTCGACGCTGGTTAACATGGACAACAACAGAAATGTTCTACTTTGTCAGTTCTGTTATTTTATTTGAGAGGAAAAGACAAAACGTTCTGCAGAAGACATTAGACACAGAGAATGACTTAATGCCAGGTAACGTTTGTCGTGACTGTATGTGATGAGCTCACCTAGTTGTTGCGTACTTGGGCCCAGCGACAGTAGTTTGCACATTTGCATCTGATACTGTGTTCTGTTGAAACGTGGATGTATAGACAGTTTGTCTTTCCATAATGATGAGCAAATAGCTGGGGGGTTGTTGGAAGGAGGCCCGTTAATGATTTCTGTCTGCCTCTCTCTCTCTCTCTCTCTCTCTCTCTCTCTCTCTCTCTCTCTCTCTCTCTCTCTCTCTCACTCTATCTCTGTCGCTCTCTATCTCTCACTCTCTCTCTATTGCTCTCTCATTCACTCGCTCTCTCTATATATATCTCTCACTCTAGCTCTCTCACTCTCTCTATCTCACTCTCTCGCTCACTCTCTGTCGCTCTCTCTCTCTCTCTCTCTCTCTCTCTCGCTCTCTATCTCTCACTCTCTCTCTATCGCTCTCTCTCATTCACTCGCTCTCTCTCTATCTCTCTCACTCTAGCTCTCTCTCTATCTCTATCTCACTCTCGCTCACTCTCTGTCGCTCTCTCTCACTCTCTCTCTCTCTCGCTCTCTATCTCTCACTCTCTCTCTATCGCTCTCCATATCTCTCTCACTCTAGCTCTCTCACTCTCTCTATCTCACTCTCTCGCTCACTCTCTGTCGCTCTCTCTCACTCTATCTCTCTCGCTATCTCTCTCACACTCTATCTCTCTCTCGCTGTCTATCTCTATCTCTCTCCCTCTCTCTTGCTCTAAGCCCTTCTCTCTCGCAATCATGGGAAGCATTAAAAACAACAAGCAGTTTTTGTTAACCACATTAATTAAGTTGTTTGTGGGGGGCTCTTGGCAAAACCATTGCATTGCATAGCGGAGTGATTTGTTCTTTCTTCAGGTCAGCAAAAACATCCTGTAGATGTGTAACACATCCAAGAGGCTCTTTTATTGAACTTGCTTGCTGCTTTCTTCATTAGCTTCACGCTGCACTCAGCACACTGTGGCTAACACCCCCCCCCCACTTCCTGTTCCGTGTTGGCAGAAGTGTATCCCCCATGCCCTGTGAACCCTGTCGCTAAGCAACCGTGACAACGCATTCTACACATCCACATTAATCTTGTTAATTGAAATAATTTGGCAAAATGGGATATTTTGTATTTTGACCTTGAACATCTGTTCTTACTTTCTCAGTTTTTTGTTTTTTGTCTTTGTTTTTTGTATTTCTCTTGGATTTTTTTTTTTTTTTTTTTTTTGCAGCTTTACTGTTTAGCAGGTGTAATCACAATAGCTATGAAAGTGTTATTCACGTTATTCCCCAGGTTAGTGCACGGTTAGATGAAGCTGTAATATTTCTTGAAGCGATGAGTAGAGGCGGCTTGAAGACGTTGAACTGACCTTGATATTGTGAAGTGTTTTTCTGCTGATTTTCTGCAGGGGCTTTGAGCGCAACAAACAACTCAATTCTCCTTTCTTCTATTTGCTATTATTCTGACACAAATAACTATCCCCATTTTCCATTTTTCCGTTGTCGAACTCTTCCTTTTTCTTCCCACTTTATAAAAGCATAAACAAAATCTGTTAGAAAAAAAAAGTCTGACTTTCAGCGAGGGGTGGGTGCTGGGGTGAATTGAGTTGAGTGCGTGAAATCAGATTTGGGGCCCGTCATCTTTCTGTCCCTTATCCGTTAAGATTTGTGAAAAGATAAACAAGAGTCCAGATAATGTAGGCTTGGAGTCATGAAGTTATGCGTGTCAAAATTGTACTGGCAGCAGTGTAAGGTAAGGAAAAAGGTTGAAGCAACCCCCTGCATTGGTGCATTTTAGAATTCATCCACCATTTAAAGGAAAGCAGCACTTTACCAGGTTAACGTATAACTGAATTTTATTTTATTTTTTCATTATTCATCCATGGGAGACCTCCAAATTGACACTAGATTTGAGGGGAAAACAGGAGAAATTGTGTCTTTGGGATTTTGAACCAGGGTATTTTAGTTATCGGATTCACTTTACCCATGAGTCTTAGCTGAGAAGTTGTGATTAGGTTCCTTTTCTTTTTTTTCTTTTTTTTTTTAGCGGATTTGAAACCCTAACCAGTTCACTCTGTAAGGGCTGATAGTGAAATGTCTGCAGACAGAGGGAGGCTGGAAAATTTGTAGAGACAGATAGAGAGTCCGAGAGGACATGGTTTAAAAACGGGGGGGGGGGGGTAATACAGCAAGTTGGTAATACAGCAAGTCAGAAATTTGCGTATTTCTGTATAATGATCCAGTGCTGGGCTCAGGAATTTGTTTAACGAACCAGTTCAAAATTCAGCAGGATGTCAAGTGGCAAACTAGCTGTGACAAAAACCAACCGTGGGAAGGGACACATTTTCTGGATAATTCAACTTCAGTTTGTTAATTTGAGGCAGTGATAATGTCATTTTTTTTTTTTTTTTTTTACTCTTTTCTTTTGAATTGGTAACTGTGATGTGTTAATGTAATTGTAATTATTGAAAATAATCATACAGGGGGCATAATATTACTGTATAGGTGGCACGGTGGCCCAGTGGTTAGCACTGTTGCCTCACAGCAAGAAGGGCCAGGGTTTGAACCCCAGGCCATCCCAGGTCCTTTCTGTATGGAGTTTGCATGTTCCCCCTGTGTCTGTGTGGGTTTCCTCCGGGTGCTCCAGTTTCCTGTCCCTATCAAAAAGACATGCATGTTAGGGTTAATTACCTGCCTGTGCCCCTGAGCAAGGCAGTGGAAAGAAGAACTGGAGTTGGTCCCCGGATGCTGTAGCTGCCCACTGCTCCTATACCATAGGGTGGGTTAAATGTAGAGAACACATTCATTGTAAGTACAAATGACAAAGTGTGTTCTATCCTATTCATTCAGGTCAAGTGGCTCCTAAGATCTCAGTCAGTATCCATTGTGTACGTTGTTCCCTGTGTCACACATATTACTCTGAATATTCTTCTATGTTTGACCCAGGGCGCAAGAAGAATTAAGGAAAATATATTTTACACAGTATTGCATGCATATCTGGAACTATGGATGGCCCTGCAAAGCTTTGTTTCAAAAAGAGTTTTCAAGTGTGAGTTCTTTTGTAATCCGTAGAATAAAGGGGTAATTTTGTTGTGGTAGAAGTTTAATGATAATTATATTGATACTGTATTGAATGGTTCTGTTGGATAATTTCACATATAGATATACAGTGCTGGGTCCACCGTGGACCCACCACCCGCTGGGATGAGCGCTGGGGTAGGGTGCAATGCAGGTCTGGCGGCAGGCAAAGGCGGGGAACAGAGCGTGCCAACTTCTGGCATCACAGACTGGTCCAGGAGGACCAACTGGGAGGAGACCCTGGGGTAGACCCAGAACTTGCTGGAGGGACTACATGTCCAATCTGGTCTGGGAATGTCTTGGGATCCCCCGGGAGGAGCTGAAGGGCATTGCTGGGGAGAGGGACGTCTGGAGTGCCCTACTTAGATTGCTGACACCGCGACCCAACCCCGGAGAAGCGGCTGATGATGAGAGATATACAGTGGAGGAGATGTAGAGTATCAGGCTTCCAGATAGTCGTGTCTTCTCTTACTTAGAGATGAAATTGCTTTCAAAAACATTTACATTTGAATTAAGACATTAAAGAGAGTTAATGATGAAGTTCCCCTGTGTGTCTCCGGTGTTCACATCAAGACAGATGCCTCGGCAGTGGACTCATTAAGTTTCAGCCTATACATAATAAATGACTATGCTGTGTGGTAAAGGTATCAAACATCATCCACCGGGAAACAAAAATGAGAAATGTGACTAGTCTGTGAAGTCTGTCTCATTACAACAAACCCTGATGACCGTCGGTGTTTGATCAACCTTGCGATTCGGTCCAGCTCCTCGACCATGTTCACTGGTTGTGTTAGAGTCCTGTTTTGCTGATGCAGTTCAATGGCTCTGAATTATACAGTCGCAGTGTCAGCGGTGGTTAGCCGTTGACACACGGACACGCTGTAAACACAGAGGCGTGCGTGTGTGTTTTTCGTCGTATCGATCAACTCCGGCCGCTGTAGATCGACTGCCATAGCCTCGGCCCTGCATTTTGTGTCTGTATGGGGTCGATGTTGTGGGGTGTTTTAGGGTTGGCGTATGAGCTTTAGAAATTGGTAGGTTGCTCTGTCTATCATCATAGTTAGGTCAACTTCCTTTAAACTGTTGAACCGTGTCCCATGTCGACAGTCTATATACGGCAGCTGTAACCACCCACTCTTTTTTTTTTAAAAGATTTTTCCCCCTTTTTCTCCCCAGTTGCATCTGGCCAATTACCCAACTCTTCTGAGCCCTCCCGGTCACTGTTCCACCCCCTCTGCTGATCCGGGGAGGGCTGCACACTACCACATGCCTCCTCCGATACATGTGGAGTCACCGCCTCGTCTTACTAGGTATTAGGATTCATTATATGTCTGTATTAGGTTTTAATAGGTAATATGTCCAGGACTTAAAACTGTCACTTTTGTCCTGCTACAGATGGAGGTCTCATTCACACAGTCTCATATTTCTGCCCACATCGCTTCATCTACTGTGATGTCATAGCCATGAGTCATTATTCCATAAGTCCATAAGTCATTCTTCCATATAGTATGCTTTAGGGACTCTGAGTCCATGTTAAAGTTCTCCGTAATCTCAGCCCAGAACTGACCTTTTGGGATTACTTGGGAAGAGTAACAGTTCAGTCGGAGAAAGTGACTTACTTGTTTGATTTTTGGATAAAGCTACGGACCTGTAAATAAGACTATTTCTGCTGCGTCTGCTCATCTGAGAGCACCATTTCTCCATCATATCATGTAAGTGCCCTAGACTTTTGATCCCCTTTGCATTTCCATGGATCAAATTCTTTCCCTTTGCAGCTTGGAGAAAAGTCAATAGTACCATGCACCAAAGAGTGGGTTTTTTTTGCGTTTTAATAAAATCAATTTAACTAACAACTCTGCTTTTCATTCCGAGCTTTACAAAGTTTGGTTAAGCAAAAAATAAGCGAGCACTGCATCCAAGTTTAGATCATAAGTTCAGTAGTGAATAACCAAAGTCATAGCAATTGTAAATAGATTGAAATAAAAAAAAGCAAAACTGTTCTGTGTTCAGTAGGGCATCGGATTTTACATGTCGTGCACCCTTGAGCCTCTCTCGTTCCACGGCATTTTAAATCAGCTCTTTTTCACTGTTACAAGACGCGCAAGGTACCATCCAGTGTTTGAACGAGATGCGGTGGGATGACGACAACTCACACAGGTTAACCATTACCTAGCCTTAAAGGTACAGTCCGTAATGGCATGTGCCACGTACTGTGACAACACAAACGCTCTGCTGATGACAAGAAACATGACATAACTCATCATCAGGCCAACATCGTCAATTTGTCTGAGAAATGCAGACAACAGAAAGCCTCGACTAGGAATTGAAAGCGGCATGGCTGGTTTTCTAACTCGCAGGTAATGAGGCGGCCAGCGTTTGCCAAGTCTGACCAGAACAACAGAAGTGGGCCAGACAGCCGATGTATACATCAAATGCAGATTGCACCTTTTTTTTCTTTTCTTTTTCTTCTTTTTTTTTTTGTGGATTTTTCCCCTTTTTTCTCCCCAATCGTACCCAGCCAACTACCCCACTCTTCTGAGCTGTCCCGGTCACTGCTCCACCCCCTCTGCTGATCCGGGGAGGGCTGCAGACTACCACATGCCTCCTCCGATATATGTGGAGTCGCCAGCCGCTTCTTTTCACCTGACAGTGAGGAGTTTCACCAGGGGCACGTAGCACGTGGGAGGATCACGCTAGTCCCCCCAGTTCCCCCTCCCTCTCGAACAGACACCCCAACCGACCAGAGGAGGCGCTAGTGCAGCGACTAGGCCATATACCCACATCCGGCTTCCCACCCGCAGACACAGCCAATTGTGTCTGTAGGGATGCCCGACCAAGCCGGAGGCAACAATGGGATTCGAACCGGAGAGCCCCGTGTTGGTGGGCAATGGAATAGACCTCCACGCTACCCAGACGTCCTGCAGATTGCACCTTTAAACCTAAACTTAACCGTTACCTAACTTTTGCCATGAGCTAACCTGTACATCATTGACATTCGTAAATCAGGGCATATGTTTTACATTGAGGCCTATGGAAGACCTGACACATGGAGACGCCACAGGGTGTCTTGCCTATTACATAACTGCGCGTGTCAGTATATAATGCCACAGGATGACAATGCGTTGGTATCCTCTCTCTGAATATCTCCATTGCGTTAAAGTCATATTAAGGTAAAATAACAAACAAACACACAAGGTGATTACTTTAAACTCCTCCATTGTTTGCAGTTTAGAGCATTGTAGTGTTTGTAATGTACAGCATTGTGTGCTTTTTTTTCTATTTTTTTTTTTCCTGGTGTTGGTCTTCAGATGCAGTGGAAAGAGAAATGGGAAGGTATCACATTAAAGGGGTGAGTTCCTGGAAATATACTGTAGAAAATTACTTGGCCTAGTATATAGTGTTTGACAGCAGCAGGTGAAAACAAACACAACCTGGACCTTGAGTTTTATTACAGACGAATGTGTTCATTTGAGAGGATTTTCTGGCCCTTTCAGCGGGGGTGAGAATAAAAACTCCTCAACTCTTAAAATAGTGCTGCCATACATTGACTCTTCAACTAAAGAAATCTCATTAATACTGTTCGTAACGATCAAATTAATCTTTCCCAATATTTTTTTTCTTTTTATCTCTTGAGGTGCATCGCCATTTTCATGACTAATAACACCTTTTGAAAACCCTTTAAAAAACGTTGCTTGAGTCTACATACGACAGACGCCGCTCTTTAAGGTCGGCATGAAAGCAGATCACTGGGAGCGGCCGTGGCCGCTGCTAAATGACTGTTTCGGGCTGTTCTGAAGCACGGCACGCTTTTGATGACATGCGGAATATTTTGAATTAAAAGCATGAAAAAAGAAAAACACGCTAAGCCCTTGGTGCCGTTCAAACCCAGCAGCAGCAGTGTGTAGCGGGTTTCTGTGGAAAACAATGATGAAAAGGAGCGCGGGCTTTAAAGACAGGTCCAGCCATGACATGGGCCTACGGGCAGGTTCAGATTGTTCCAGTGTTTTTAAACTGCCACAGCCTCTCGCACTTCAAAGTTACCAGGGACCGGCTACAAGGCAGATCTGAAGTAATAGCTTGTTCTGGAAGAAGCACTGCGCCCAGCCGGCTTCTCCCTCTGACTGAGCCGAGCACTTTAGAAAGTTTAGAAAGGCTTGACGTGTATGAGCCGGGTACACACCACTTTGTTTTTGGGGTTTTATTTGGAGTCCACCATTCACAACCGGGAGGGAAAGTCGAGCGACATAAGCAGCTTGACTTTGACCTGCGTCTCCATTACCAAAGCCAAGAAGGCTTCTTCTCTCTGCCATTGGCAAACGAAATACTTTTAAAAACCAGAAACCAGGATGTCCGGGTGGTGTAGCGGTCTATTCCATTGCCTACCAACACGGGGATCGCCGGTTCAAATTCCCGTGTTGCGTCCGGCTAAGTCGGGTGTCCCTGCCGACACAATTGGCCGTGTCTGTGGGTGGGAAGCCGGATGTGGGTATGTGTCCTGGTCGCTGCACTAGCGCCTCCTCCGGTCGGTCGGGACCCCTGTTCGGGGGGGGGGGTAGCATGATCCTCCCACATCCAATTCCCCCCTGGCAAAACGCCTCACTGTCAGGTGAAAAGAAGCAGCTGGCGACTCCACATGTATCGGAGGAGGCATGTGGTAGTGTGCAGCCCTCCCCGGATCAGCAGAGGGGGTGGGGCAGCAACCGGGATGGTTCGGAAGAGTGGGGTAATTGGCCAGATACAACTGGGGAGAAAAAGCGGAGGGGGGAGAACGAACAAACCAGCGGGGCAACATTTCTGAATGTATGTATTGTTCGTATATGTGTGACCTCCGTTTGTTAATGAAGTAAACAGTGTGCGCCTCACCGGCGGAATAGATGAGCTGACGCTGGTATGGAAGCAAAGTGCACTTTACATAACTCGCTTTTGTCCCCGCTGCAAAATTTGATGTAAGAAGTGGTTTTTCATCAGAGGAGCTGAATAGCGTTGGCAGTCCACGGTAGGCCCGTTTGTGCCGTACTGAAAAGATTAAGTGAGTGTTCAGATCAGCATTGAGCTGTCAGCCCTGCAGCTTTGCTCTCTTTCATAAACAGCCCGGTGATAAGAAGGGCTGCAGCACTGTTGAGATGTTCCTTTTTCATTACTTTGTCTTGCCCCAAAAAAAGAGGTTTTATTGCTCTGTTTGGTTGCATAAATGAAGACCCAACTCCCTGATGCAGTTCTTCCCTCATCTGATCGTTGGTATGAAGTAATGATTTGTGACTTTGTCTCCTAAAAATGTGTTTTGGGTTATTTTAGATTAGTCGCAGTACTCCAATTTACTGTCCTCCACTTTAACTTGGTTATATTGTTTTAAAGCTATTAGTGCAAATGTGCATTGCATTAAAGTATTATATTTGTGTTTGTGTGAGTGAGTGAGTGAGTGAGTGAGTGAGTGAGTGAGTGTGAGACAGAGAGAGAGAGAGAGAGAGAGAGAGAGAGAGAGAGAGAGAGAGAGAGAGAGAGAGAGAGAGAGAGAGAGAGAGAGAGAGAGAGAGAGAGAGAGAGACATTTGTCCATTCATTCATCCATCCATTATCCAAACCACTTATCCTTATTCGGGGTCGCAGGGATGCTGGAGCCTATCCTAGCAGTCACCGGGCGGCTGGCGGGGAGACACCCTGTACAGGCCGCCAGACCATCACAGGACCCACACACACACACACACACACACATACATTCACACCTATAGAGACCATTTTTTTTCTTCAGTCCGGCCGATTCACCTGACCTACATGTCTTTGGACATTTTGTCACTTCATAAAAGGTCTTCTATTTTAATATTTTCGTTCCCTTTACTTCCTGTCCTGCATTTCGTTTCTGCACTAAGAGCATTAATACAGGGAAAAGAAGGGAGTGCTCAGATTTGTTTCTGTGAATCCCTGCACAAGGACTGAAAATGGACGTTTTAAAAGACCAACAAGGAAGCCACCTAAGCTTGAAAATGTGTGCCTAAAGCAGCTGAAACTTGCAAACAATTTTTTCCCGCCTCTCCCTGCTTATTTTGTGTGATTTGGTGATGGCCATATGGGGGGCAAGACTGGCCCATAATGAGTGTATTTCATTTCATGGTGTCACTAACAACTGTGAAATTTTCACATGCAAAAGCTGTGTTTACTCCATTTTATCTGAAGCCGAGGAAGCCAGAGTAATTTCTTCCTCTTCTTTTTCTCTGAAATGTTCTCCCGTTTGAACTCAGAGCAGAAACGTTTACTCCAAACAAATCTTACCTTCAGCAACTGCTTTTTTTTTTTTTTTTTTTAATTTATTTCTGATTTTTCCCTTTTTTCTCCCAATTTAGTGGCCAATCGATACCTATTTTAATTCAAACACCCACCCTCGCACTGTATGCGTTCGCCAACTGCATCTCTCCGGGCCGGCAGTCTCGAAGGAGACCGCCTCGCCACTTTCATGACAAGGCGACTCCAAGCCGAACCACTGTTTTTCCGACACACACAGAGACGCATTCACGTGACGAACACAAGCCGACTCCGCCCCCCTCCCGAAGACAGCGTTGCCAATGATCGCTGCTTCGTCGAGTCCGGCCATAGTCGGATCTGACGAGACCGGGGCGCGAACCCCAGTCCCCAGTGGGCAACTGTATCGACACAGAGCCGATGCTTAGACCGCTACACCACCGCGGACCCAGCAACTGATTTTTAAAATGGCCAACGGATCCTTATTCTTCCTTCTTCACCCTGTTTTATTTAAGTTTAATTTTTTAAATGTATTCATTTACTGTCATTTTCATGTTCTCTTCATCCTGCTCCCTTTATCCTGTTTCTTCTTCTTTTATCATTGCCTGCTTTTTATCTGTGCATGTTGACATAACATAAAGCACGTTGCAGTACATGTTCATGTACAACATGTGCTGTATGAATAACACTGGACTCCTTATTTCCCTTTTAATACCCTTCATTCATCCCTCAGGTCTTTTCTTCTCCAGGTTCATCTCCTACTTCCTCCCCCTCCATCCGAGGGACATCTTTCCTTTCTCCCTTTCTTCCCCCCCTTACCTGTTTTTATGTTTCTTTCACTTGTCTTTGCGCCTCATCTTTCTTTATTCCGTCCATCTTGTGTTTATTCCTTCTTTCTTTCCTCCCCCCGTTCTCTAACACATCCTTGGGTTCTTCAGACTGCAGCGACGTGGAGACACTCATTTGACCGACACGAAAAAGGCAAAACGTGTACGGCTTAGAGATATCACAGCCTGACAATTAAACCTCAGAATTGCGCCTTTTTTTTTCTTTTTTTTCTTCTTTTTTTTACATTTTTTACATTTTTTTACACACTCGTGAAATCTCTCGTTCTCAGTCGGTATCAGATGCATGCATAATTGGCTGACTGTACTCTTAAGGCTGAAGTTAAGAAAAAAGAACAGAGCTTTTACTCGATGAAAAACAAACCCCTCTCATTTGAATGCCTGGAAATGTGATGTGGTGCTGCTGTAAGTGTGCAGGACCAGCAGCTAAACCAGCAGGAAGAAAATAATGAGTGCTAGTGTGAGAGCGTGCTCCTCCACTTAGACACTGGCTGGAAATCAGCGTTTCAGCTGGGAAATTCGGGGAAGAGACAACACGCAAGAAAACTAGCGTGCAGGTAAAGGACAGGAAAGGGTTTGCAGCATGCAGCCACCAACTGATGGACTCGATGTTCAAGTTAACGCATGAACCGGTTGTAGCGTGCGTACAGCTAGCATACCATGGCTAGCTGTATGCATCTTCGGCCTTGATCTGATAAGATCGCTGTACATAAGCAAGTCATTTTTATTTGTTTAACCCAATATCACAAATTACGAATTTGCCTCAGGGGGCTTTACAGCAACACGACATCCTGTCCTTAGACCTTCACATCTGATAAGGAACAACTCCATAAAACAACCTTTAACAGGGAGAAAAAATAGGAGGAAACTTCAGGGAGAGCAAGAGAGGAGGGATCTCTCTTCCAAGATGGACAACGTGCAATGGATGTTGTGTGTGCACAATTTACAGAGTACAACACTGAAAGAGGATAACAGAATTATAATGGAATTATAAAACATATGATGAATATGATGAGGAGGATGCCAGGCAGGGTCCAGATACCACCGGAACAGCCCAGGACCCGAGCCGTACGACCACCATCACTACTACTACTTTCGGCTGCTCCCGTTAGGGGTCGCCACAACGGATCATCCGTTTCCATTTCTTCCTGTCTTCTGCGTCTTCCTCTGTCACACCAGCCACCTGCATGTCTTCCCTCACCACATCCATAAACTTCCTCTTTGGCCTTCCTCTTCTCCTCTTCCCTGGCAGCTCCATATTCAGCATCCTTCTCCCAATATACTCAGCATCTCTCCTCCACACATGTGCAAGCCATCTCAATCTTGCCTCTCTTGCTTTGTCTCCAAACCATCCAACCTGAGCGGTCCCTCTAATATAATCGTTCCTAATCCTGTCCTTCTTCGTTACTCCCAGTGAAAATCTTAGCATCTTCAACTCTGCCACCTCCAGCTCCGCCTCCTGTCTTTTCGTCAGTGCCACTGTCTCCAAAGCATATAACATAGCTGGTCTCACAACCATCTTGTAAACTTTCCCTTTAACTCTTGCTGATACCCTTCTGTCACAAATCACTCCTGACACACTTCTCCACCCACTCCACCCTGCCTGCACTCTCTTTTTCACCTCTCTACTGCACTCCCCGTTACTTTGGACAGTTGACCCCAAGTATTTAAACTCAAATGCCTTTGTCACCTCCACTCCTTGCATCCTGACCATTCCACTGTCCTCTCTCTCATTCACGCATAGGTATTCCGTCTTGCTCCTACTGACTTTCATTCCTCTTCTCTCCAGTGCATACCTCCACCTCTCCAGGCTCTCCTCAACCTGCACCCTACTCTCGCTACAGATCACAATGTTGTCCGCGCACATCATCGTCCATGGAGACTCCTGCCTGATCTTGTCCGTCAACCTGTCCATCACCATTGCAAACAAGAAAGGGCTCAGAGCCGATCCTTGATGTAATCCCACCTCCACCTTGAACCCATCTGTCATTCCAACCGCACACCTCACCATTGTCACACTTCCCTCATACGTATCCTGCACCACTCCTACATACTTCTCTGCAACTCCTGACTTCCTCATACAATACCACACCTCCTCTCTCGGCACTCTGTCATAAGCTTTCTCTAAATCCACAAAGACACAATGCAACTCTTTCTGGCCTTCTCTATACTTCTCAATCAGCATTTTCAAAGCAAACATCGCATCTGTGGTGCTCTTTCGTGGCATGAAACCATACTGCTGCTCGCTGATCATCACCTCTCCTCTTAACCTAGCTTCTATTACTCTTTCCCAAATCTTCATGCTGTGGCTGATCAACTTTATACCTCTGTAGTTGTTACAGTTCTGCACATCGCCCTTGTTCTTGAAAATCGGTACCAGTGTGCTTCTTCTCCACTCCTCAGGTATCCTCTCACTTTCCAGGATTGTGGTAAACAATCTAGTTAAAAACTCCACTGCCATCTCTCCTAAACATCTCCATGCCTCCACAGGTATGTCATCAGGACCAACTGCCTTTCCACTCTTCATCCTCTTCATAGCTGCCCTCACTTCCTCCTTGCTAATCCGCTGAACTTCCTGATTCACTATCCCTACATCATCCAACCTTCTCTCTCTCTCATTTTCTTCATTCATCAGCCCCTCAAAGTACTCCTTCCACCTTCTTAGCATACTCTCCTCACTTGTCAGCACATTTCCATCTCTATCCTTGATCGCCCTAACTTGCTGCACATCCTTTGCAGCTTGGTCCCTCTGTCTAGCCAATCGGTACAAGTCCTTTTCTCCTTCCTTAGTGTCTAATCTGTCATACAACTCACCATACGCCTTTTCCTTTGCCTTTGCCACCTCTCTCTTTGCTTTACGCTGCATCTCCTTGTACTCCTGTCTACTTTCTTCATCTCTCTTACTATCTCACTTCTTCTTTGCCAACCTTTTCCTCTGTATAATTTGCTGTACTTCCTCATTCCACCACCAAGTCTCCTTGTCTTCCTTCCTCTGTCCTGATGACACACCAAGTACCTTCCTAGCTGTCTCCCTCACTATTTCTGCAGTGGTTGTCCAGCCATCTGGCAACTCTTCACTACCACCCAGTGCCTGTCTTAACTCCTGCCTGAACTCCACACAACAGTCTTCCTTCTTCAACTTCCACCATTTGATCTTCGGCTGTGTCTTCACTCGCTTCCTCTTCTTGGTCTCCAAAGTCATCCTACAGACCACCATCCGATGCTGCCTAGCTACGTTCTCCCCTGTCACCACCTTGCAGTCTCCAATCCCTTTTAGATGGCACCTTCTACATAAGATATAGTCCACCTGTGTGCACTTTCCTCCACTCTTGTATGTCACCCTGTGTTCCTCCCTCTTCTTGAAATATGTATTCACCACAGCCATTTCCATCCTTTGCGCAGAATCGACCACCATCTGTCCTTCCACATTTCTCTTCTTGACTCCATACCTTCCCATCACCTCCTCATCACCAACATGTCCATTGAAGTCCGCTCCAATCACCACTCTCTCCTCCTTGGGTACCCTCTCCACCATGTCATCCAACTCACTACAGAATTCTTCTTTTTCATCCATCTCACACCCAACTTGCGAGGCATATGCGCTGATAACATTCAGCAATAAACCTTCAATTTCCAGCTTCATACTCATCACTCTGTCTGACACTCTCTTCACCTCCAGCACGCTCTTGACATACTCTTCCTTCAGAATTACCCCCACCCCATTACTCCTCCCATTCACACCATGGTAGAAGAGTTTGAACCCACCTCCGATACTCCTGGCCTTACTCCCCTTCCACCTGGTCTCTTGCACACACAGTATGCCTACCTTTCTTCTTTCCATCATGTCAGCCAGCTCTCTCTCTTTACCAGTCATAGTGCCAACATTCAAAGTTCCAACTCTCACCTCCACATGCCTACCCTTCCTCCTCTCTAGCTGCCTCTGGACATGCCTTCCCCCTCTCCTTCTCCTTCGCCCAACAGTAGCATAGTTTCCACCGACACCCTGCTGGTTAACAGTACCGGTGGCGGTCGTTGTTAACCCGGGCCTCGACCGATCCGGTATGTAAGTCTTATTTATGATCCGCATATTTGATTTGGCAAAGATTTTACGCCGGATGCCCTTCCTGACGCAACCCTCCCCATTTGTCCGGGCTTGGGACCGGCACTAAGGATGCACTGGCTTGTGCATCCTCAGTGGCTGGGTTGTACGACCACCATCACTATGTAAAAAAATATGTATATATAGTCACACATTTTTGTGAGAGAAGGATACAACATTAAAACAGGATAACAACATTATATGAATTTATAAAATATATAAAAAGAAAATGTGATGAGGGGGATGCCAAGCAGTGTCCCGGTGGTGACCACCTACTGCAGAGAACAAACAAAAGTGCAAGAGACGGCTGATCTGCCATGTAGGATGACATTACCTGTCAGAGGACAGTTGCTGTCGAAGCGGCCTCCACAGAGAGGCGTATATTTCCACCGCTTTAATTCGTCAAAACTAAGAGGGATCATGTGTTAAAACCATCAACAGCCTTCGGTGAAGCTCCTCCGCTTCTAAGACGCCCCGTAATGAACAGCGATGGAGACAGGGAGCGATTCTTCTCCTACAATTTTGCACACTTCTTTATTCCCCGGCGATGCAAACTGCAATGAAATGCACTGTATAACTCAATATGTGTCAGGGTGTGACCCCGTGTCCTTCCCGCTCCTGGCTGTATTGCTAGCTGTTTCACAGACTCCCGGCTCAGACGGCTACAGGGAGGTCAACAATATATTATCCCTTTTTTTTCCCTCTCTCCTGACTGATGGCCATTTCAGATGACAAATTGGTTGACACACGTGCTCTCTCTGCTCAGCGCTGTCATCATGAGCTGAATGTGGATGTGTTTTCTTTGTTGTTGTTTTTTTTTTTTTATGATTCCCCAGTGCAAAAGTTTAAGATGCCTTTCACATGACTTTTACCCCCCGTTTTCAATTTTCCCCTCTCCGGTTATTTGGATGAGACAAGAGTTTAAGTCTTGTTGGAGGAGGACTAGACTCTGCTGTGAAGGTCACCGCTGTGTCCGATAACAGAGGTGGGAGGAAAGCTCTCTCTCTCTCATTCTCTCTCTCACTTTCTCTCTCATACCCTTGCTCTCTCTCTCTCATACCCTCACTCTCGCTCTCTCTCTCTCATACCCTCTCTCTCTCCTTTCTCTTTCTCTCTCTCTCTCTCTCTCTCTCTATATATATATATATACATATATATATATATATATATATATATATATATATATATATATCTCCCTCTGTGTAATATAACCCCTCCCCCCTCCCAGAATCTCTCACACTCTCTTTAATCTCCCTGTGAAAAGGAAAATGCCAACCGCCACACTCATTTGGAGAGATAAGGGCCTCACCCATACTGCATCTGGCCACCCCGAGCAGAAAAAAAGTGGAAAAAAATGTACGTAAATTTTAAAACAGAATTAATTGAATTCTCGCCACTGAGATGTGCCATGGTGGCACCCAGGGTAGCTAGCCCCAGGTGTAAAACATTTGATTGTGTGTGTATGTGTGTGTGTGTGTGTGTGTTTATACATTTACTGTCACTGATGGTGGGTCTTGACTCTTATTTAGCAGGGTAAAATGGATGGCTTTTGCAATACTATTTTTTTTGTCCTACAAGTCCCTCTGTGACCATCTTATATCATATTACCAACAGTCTCAGATGCTCAAATTGATCTTTGTCTGTGTGAAGAGAAAGAAACTCCCCTGTGGCATCCTCAGCCTTTATGGTCTGCACCTTTCAGTAGTGTATTTTCTCCCCTGTGTGTGTATGTGGCGGGGGGGTGTTGGTGGGCTGTGTGTGGGTGTGCACAAGTTGGACAGCTTTTAAAAAGCTCCAGCAGGTGCATGCACAAGGCTGATAATGTAGTTTCTGGAACAGTCCCAGTGCAGGTCCAAGGTAATTGCCCTCCCAATTTGTATTTGACAAGGAAGGAAATGGAAGGATTCTCTAGTCCAGCTGCACTTCCCACAATACTGACTTTTTAGCAGTAGTTCTACTCTGCCATTATTTTTTTATCGTTAGTCCACATTTATCTCAGAAGAAGCTCCCCCTGAATTTAATGTGGTAATGCTTACGTTGTTTTGATCAGCCATTCTTCAACAGGAGAAGAGCTGTATAAAACATGACTTGAGCAACAACCAGTCATGGCCGATGGACGGGCACTACGACAGACCTGCAAACGAATAAACGAATATCTGAAGGAATCACGTCTAAACAGATAGCTATTACCTAAATATCTACTGCTCACAAATACCTACTGGCCAGAATTTCTGTTTAGGTGCAGGAGGGGAAAACAACTACTGAAGAATAAAACCCCCTCCTAATTCTAAAATCCATGCAATTTTCAATTTAATACCAAGCTTTCTGTAAAAATAAATGCCCATCGGTGCACACACCTCAGACATATTAAGTTGACCCATTTGCAGCAAATTTGCCTCTTGCGGCTCTGCTTGAGTGAGATGTTGGAATTAAAGTAAGCCCACCTCTCATAACAGCATCCCTCACACCAATGGGCCCAATTAGTCCATAATGAGCCTGCCTGAATCCTGCAGCCAGGTTATTCAAGTCATAGGCTCATACAGCACGCTACACTATACAAGGTAATCATACATCATGAATAGGTCATTTCTGTTGAATTGAGCAGTGTTCACGCTAAAAGCTTCATCAGCTGGTGCTGGTGCACAAACCCTGTCTTTAATTTTTGATGGGTTATCATATTACAACAATACACCGCACCGAAAACCCTTCCTGGGTTGGATTTTCAGGTATTGCTGCCATGGGATACTTCAGGACCTGTTGTTTAAGCAGTTTCTCTCATCTCCTACAGTATCTATTTATTTAAATCTATTTATCTTGGGGGGGGGGGTTTAATGGTCATTGATATAAAATGATGCAGGCCTGACCATAAAAAAAAACAACCAAACGAAAAACAATGGTAAGAAATGACGAAATGGTTTACGCCAAACTAAAAGTATTTTGAAATAATGTATTATAAAAAGTCTTATAAAAGTGTGTTTGTGTTCTTGTTTTTTCCTGTGGTCACCAGATATACAGCAGTCTCTGTATGAAAAGGAGACAAGATTATTATTATTTTTTGCTCCCCCCTCCTCTTTTTTTCTCCAGTAATACTTGGCCAATTACTCCATTTCCTGGTCGCTGCTCCACCCCCTCTGCCAATCCGGGGAGGGCTGCAGACTACCACATGTCTCCTCCGATACATGTGGAGTTGCCAGCCGCTTCTTTTCACCTGACAGATAGGAGTTTTGCCAAGGGAGACATAGCACGTGGGAGGATCATGTTATTCCCCCCAGTCCCCCCCCCAAACCAGACAGCCCGACCGACCAGAGGAGGCGCTAGTGCAGTGACTAGGACACAGCCACATCCGGCTTCCTGCACCTGCAGACACGGCCAATTATGACTGTAGGGACACCCGACCAAGCCGGAGGTAACACAGGGATTCAAACCGGCGATCCCCATGTTGGTAGGCAACGGAACAGACCACCACGCCACCTGGACACTGACTATTTTTCTTCTTAAGTACAAACTATAACTATATAACTATAGCAGCCTGCTGGGATGGAAAGCTCTTCAATCAGGGCTGGATGAAGAGAACGACTGTCATCACTCCAAACTTCTTTATAGATAAGTCCCTTTAACTGTACTGCAGTTATGTGTGTGGGTTTCTTGTTTTGCACTTTAATTCTGTGAGATGAGTGTCTCATGTGAGGGTTCTTGCTTCTTGAGCCGCTGTCATTCATTTTGAAACCGCCGAAACACGTTTTACTCTATGTTCAAGTCCTTGAAATTGTTAATGGTTTCATATCATCTCTATTTTGAACTTCTTTGCATTTTACTGTAGGGGATTATCTATTGATTTTTTTTAGTATTTTTTTTATACCCTTCTACTCGATGGCTGTTTTGTGGATGAGTGGAATCGGATGCAGAGCCACAAGAAGAGAGACTCCAAAGATGCAGAAAATGTGCCACGGAGATGAAGCCATCATTGAACCGCTACTGATGTTGGTTTTCCGTTCCACCAGCCTCAAGTTGTTGTTTTTTTATTATTATTATTAGCTCAGTTCTAATAAGAGCACTTGAGACAGATGATTTTTTTTAAAATATCAGAACAGAGCAATTTTGTTCTACCCTTTAAAGGGAAGGACAAAAGAGAGAGAGAGAGACTTCTACCAGGGCCAACATTATATTAGCGGCCTGTGAACAATTTATCTCTCATCTAAAATCTGCTCAGAGCTGACCCTGCTAGTCTAATTTAGTTCTTCACAAAGTCAGTTTGATTGTTTTTGCTTAGTGTACGTTTCATCGGAAAACGCTGTAATGATTTGACAATGGGGTCGGGCTGTAATGGAGTACAAGTAACAGCGTTACTTATTCAGAACACGGAAATGAATTATCTGTATTCAGCCCGTGTTATGTTTTGCCGGCAGCCAGCATGTACCCTGGCTCTGCCAAATGACGGAAGCTAAGCAGGTATGGGCTTGGCTAGTATGTGGATGGGAGACCTCCCGAGAAAACTGAGTTGCTGTCAGGAGTGGTGTTGGTGGGCCAGTCGGAGGCAGTCTTCCCTCTGGTCTTAATAAAAACAACAAATATCAAATCCCAGTGCCCCAGTACAGTGACGTCGGCACTGCTGTGGAGATGCCGTCCTTCGGATGAGATGTTAAACCAAGGTCCTGATTCACTGTGGTCACTAAAGATCCCATGGCACTTATCGCAAAGAGTAGGGGGTTCCCCGGTGTCTTGGCAAAATTCCCAACCTGGCTCTCTCCGTCTGGCCACCTAATCATACCCCCCCCTGTCTAAGTGTCTCAATGATTCCTCCCACTCCACCTCAAGCTGATGTGTGGTGAGCATTCTGGTGCAAAGTAGCTGCTGTGCATCACCCAGGTGGGTGCTACACATTATTGGTGGTTGAGGTGAGTTGCCCCCATCAATGTGAAGTGCTTTGGGTGTCTAGAAAAGTGCTGTATAAATCTAATTGTCATTATTATTATTATTATTATTATTGAAACACCAGCATTCAGATTACCATTACTTGAACAATTTTGAGAAAAAATCTTTTTGAATACTTCCCTCCAAATCAGCTGTGTTCGTGGCGAGCATGAGCTCATGCAAAAACTGAAAACTGAATTGTAGGAAATTGTCTAGGCTGCAGTCAGCAAATCAGCAAATACAAAACGATTGGAAAACATCTTAATGTTGCACTAGATTTACTCTATGCATCATAGCTCATGTAGACCGTTTCTGTTTGTGCGTGTGTGTGAAGTGAGGTCAACTGAAGCCCATTCCCATGAAACTTAAATGCCCCGGTACAGAACCAACTCCTAATTAAAAGCAAAAATAGTCTTTTTTTAAATTTCTTTAATTAACAATGTAGCATGTGCACATTTCCTCCTCCAGGCACCAAACGTTGGTAAAGCTCAGCAGTAATTGGCAGATGGTCAACACACATTAAGATAATGGCATGGAGGTATAACAGTAACACCAACAAACAACAATGTGACATAAATTGTATCCACGATATAACACAACTATTTCACACATGCCTTTTGAAGATGTATTTCAAATGTAATCTGAATTTTAAATGGGATGTTACTCTTTTTGAGTAATTGTAATTTGAAACTGAATATTACAGATTACTTTTAGGATGGTAGTATGATTTATTCAGTATTCAGATACTAAATACTTTTTTTTTCAGACCTGTGCTGTGTGCAGGCTTGGCATACAACACAGGGAGTCTGTATACCAATGTGTCCTAGACAGCTGATCTGCAAGCGGAGTTCAGATTCTCCACCCGAAAAGGCAGTCTTTATTAATTATCAAGAACGGCTTTCAATAACTCCATCCTTTGGATGATTTGTGGGATGACAGGAGCGCAGGGTTCCTGTCATACATGTATAGACACCACCGGTCCCCCTCTTCAGCATGTTTGATCAGTTAAATAACCAATCAGCATCGCTTCTACAAAAAGGGGACAATCACCACAAGTGAGACAAGGAAACTCAGAAGTGAAAAATGGCAACTTGTAGCTGATAAGACATAAACATAGACACACACACTGACATGTGTTTAACAAAACATAATTAAATTGAGCATATCGATATCAGTTTAAGGATAGCAGTTATAGCAATAAAAGAGCAGGCAGAGAAGGAAAAAAAAGGGGGGGGAGAAAGGACTAAGAAGAAGGATGATGTAATCCAGAGAGTGTTGCAGGGAGCTTGTGAGGCAGAGGCTAGCAGTGTGTATGTGCATGTGATGTGTCCACCTATGTCTGCATGAGGTAACCACCTGTGAGTGACTCGATTTTGATTTTATTTGCACATATAAAGCAAAGCAGCAAAAACACAACAACAAAAGAAAATAAGCAAGATGTGGAGGCGAGAACAAAAAACCTCTAGGGGCTCATAGAAGGACTCTCACCTCAATAACCATTATGGGCAAAATACAGAGGTATGTTATCCATAAAAGTAAACAAGCAAGCACACAAATTAAAAAAGACAAAAATACAATAAGCAACATAAATCAAGCAAAAAACACAAAATAATATAATGAGAGTGTGTGTGTGTGTGTGTGTGTGTGTGTGTGTGTGTGTGTGTGTGTGTGTGTGTGTGTGTGTGTGTGTGTGTGTGTGTGAGAGAGAGAGAGAGCGTGCATGTTCAGTCAGCTCTCATGATAGAGAGACAGAGAGAGGTCAATTATAGTCGGATATGATCAGTTCATAAATAAGTGTGTGTGTGTGTGTGTGTGTGTGTGTGTGTGTGTGTGTGTGTGTGCATATATATATATATATATATATATATATATATATAATTAGTATAATAAAAAATTGACAGAGCCCAGTACAACACATTGGGAGGTGTAACCACTTGGCATGTCTTGTATTATAGTTGTGTACATCACAGTTAGGCTGAAAGAATACTTTACAAGATATGGGAAGCGAAGCAGACTGATAAAAAATTTTATAAACAAAAATACAAGTTTGATATGTATTTATATTGAAAATTGCTAAAATATTGAGCCGATTGAAGAGAGGGGCTGGGTGTTCTGCCCTGCTGCTATATGTGGCAGTTCTACAGAACCCTTTTTGTAAAATATAAAGCTTACCAAGGTCAGTGGGATAAGTAGCTCTCCAAATGATATTACAGTATATGAGGTAAGGATAAATTACACTGTAATAAAGAGTTAAAAAACACTTCTGATGAACCAAACTTTGAATTTTGCCAATGATTCCCGATTGATTTGGATATGTTATTACAAACAAACCAAATACAACTCTTCCAGCTTGGGGCTTCATCAATCAAGACTCCAAGGAAACTTGTGGATGAGATCTGGGTCACTGGGTTATTTCTAATGGTGAGACAAGAATTAGATTTACAATATTTTCTGTTTTTTTATGTAAATATGATAAATTTGGATTTTTTTAGTATTAAGAGATTAATTGGATTTATTGTTTTAATTGTTTAATTGGAAGCATTAGGAAATTCTTCCTAAATGAAAGTGAGCTTTTCCTATAAGTATAGAGAAATTAGTATGTGAAAGAAATAAATTAGTATCATGGGCAAAAAGTACTGGGAACATGGAGGAGGATGCTGCAGCAAGGTCATTCCATCTGTGTTGATATCAACACAGATGCAGGAAAAACAGTTTTAATACATTTCAGTACAGGCCTGTTTTGTGCGTCGCGCACTCATCAGCACGAAACAGGCCTGTACTGCAATATATTAAAACTGTTTTTCCTGTATCTGTGTTGATATTCCGCTCCTTATTAGTTGAGCACTTATAACACCATTGACGGTTTCGGAAAAAAACACTATATATATAAGGAATAGGAGTTGTCCTAGAATAGTGCATGAGATTAATTCCAATAAATTCTGGTATCTAAGAGTCGTGACTTATTGTAGTGCCTCAGAGCAGCGAATAGGCTGTGCAGCCATCCATGGGCCCCGCAGTCATGCAGACAGCCCACGAGAAGAACAGCCAGAGCCCAAAGCACTGCAACCCCAGTGGAACACCGAGCCCACAGGGGGGCCAGGAGCCCACATAGTAATAGCCTCGCACATCCCTCAGGAGCACAAACCAGTCCCCAAAAGCATAAGCCGGGCCTGCAACCCTGAGGCACACCCCCACCACTAACACTCAGGGGGCACCCGCAGGTGTGCGAGACCTGAGCCACAGAAGGCAAACACAGACCACTGGCAAGGAGCCAGGCCCTGTGACCGCCGGCATTGCCCACCCAATGGGTGGGCAGGGGGGGCCCCATGCTCATTAATACCCCGCGTAGGGGTGGGGCCCGCTGCACTGCCACCAGCTAGATGCTCCATCTGGCCACACGCACCAAGCATACATCCACGTATACATCTGACCCAGACCTCCCAATGGCAATCCCCCCCCCCAAGATGGGCAGGGCCCGCCAGCACCCATGGACAGCCAGACATGCAGTCCCCCCACTGCCCTCTGCAGCTGTTGTGCCTGTCACAGTAAAGCCACACAGCCGGAGCAAGTCATACGACCGCCCTCGCTTCACATCCCATACTCATGACGACGGGCTGCCACCCAGGATCCCCAGAAAGTACCTGGTAGCGCGAACCGCAGTCCTGCTGGAATACAGCAGGCAGGACACCACCCAGCACCGAGGGCAGCAAGACCCATCTGGGCAGGAGGCCCTCCCAGCTGCCCCCTGACCGACCATCCACCCACGCCGACATCCCACCCATCCCAGTAGTTCCAGTACTTAATGTGTGCTTGTGTTGTGTATGCTGTCACCAGAGGTGGAAAAACCCGGTCCAGAAAGTAAAAACCCTAACTGTGTCTTTACTCCAGCCATGTACTAAACCATCAGATTGCACTGACTAGTTCCCCAAATCAGCTGGCTTAATACATGGATGGCGTAAAGACATGGTTAGGGTTTTTACTTTCTGGACCGGGTTTTTCCACCTCTGGCTGTCACAATGGTGGGGTGTGGGGGTATAAGTTGTCCAGACTCATCAGACCCGAACCACTCACGCCCCTCCTGCCCATCCGACCCTGACCTGGTTTGTGGGTGTTGTTTGGAGTGTGGTTTGTTTGAATATATGTGTGTACTAAGCTAGTGTGATTGGGATAAAATTTTCAGGACATAGTCGTGATGAAAGCAGGGTTAGGAGCATCATGGGCAAGATCTCAACTGCCCACCTCGCCCCAACCCAAATGGGTCACATTTTCCCACAAACCCTAGTCCTATCATTTGGTGTGTGTACCGCATATGCGTTCCAGGACTGGGAGAGAAGGGTGAGGGATAGCAAGACCACGCAGGAATGCAGCCGGCTGGAGAGCGGCCAAATAAACCCCCCCGGGACTGACCCGTAGCTCAGCCCCAGTACTGGAGGGCAACCCACCTGCAGCGACCAGTCGGGAGCAATCAACATCCCGCCAAGTGCCTCCAGCATGGCAGGCTGACCTGCACTTCCAACAGGCCCCTGACCAGCAACCTACCGCCACACATGCAGGCCACAGACATGGATACGGCTGATGTCTCCCCACTGGCCACCCAACCCCCCAGCTGTGGTCACCGATGTCATACCTCTGGGTTAATGTTGGGAATGATAAAAATTATTTTTTTTCAAAATTTGTTCCAGATGAGTGATTCTTAGTCACTTGCAGTACCTGCAAGATTTTTTTTTTTTAACCAGAAAATCTGGGTTGTGCCAACTTGGAGTGAGTTTGTTTGGGGATAGAGTGTAACTTAAAAGTTTGTTGAATTTCCATCAGGCTGTTAGTCATTGTGATAAATGGATTTTTAAAGCAATTATGTTTCTTTATTGATTCGGAGAGAAATTGGAGATGAGATATTAATAATTCCTGTCTCACTTCCAGTAGAAACTATTGGTTATAGAGTCCAGGGCATTGAACAACTTAGCTGTCAGTTGAACTGGGGTCATTAAGAAATTTTATCAATCAATCAATCAATCAGATTTTATTTGTATAGCACTTTTCATCACAAAGTGCTCCACACAATAAAAAAATAACCCCCCCCCCCCACACACACACACACAAATAAAAGTACCGGCAAATTTTATAAAAGTACAGACACATTTAAAACTGAGTTAGTAAAATAAATAAAAGTGTCATAAACACTGATTAATTAAAAGTAACAGAGCAGAATATATAAAAATAGCAAAATATATAAAACACACCTTATTTTTGGTGGTATCATTTTTCTGTTGCTATCCTGCTAATTATTGACAAGGGTAGGTTGTTCCAGAGGCTAAGGTTTTGTTCAGTGGATTTAAATAACAGAGTACAATTAAAAGCAAACAGGTCTGACAGATTGGTGGAGATATCAGTGCCCAGGGATCTAATATTGCTTGTTGTGGTGGTTAAAGGAAGATTCTGAGTTACAGCATTCCAGTTTTCCCCAGAGTGGTAGCACTGTAGTTTTAGACAAGTTTATTGAATAGTCTGAAATTGTTGAAAATGTTGATTTAAGATTTAATACCTCAGCTAGGGATGTTGATGTGTTCGGTAGATATAGCAAAATGTTCTCTGCATATAAACTGATTTTGTGACCAGTTTCCTGTTTATATGCAAATTATATTATTGTTTTGATGAATAGCTGCTGCAAGAGGTTCGATGAAGATGGCAAATCGCAGAAGTGAGAGTGGACATCCTTATTGTGTGCCACGTTGCAGGGTGAAACCCTGTTATGTATACCCATCGGTGATGATAGATGCTGGTGGTTATTTGTGATTTGTACAGAATTTTAATACATACAGATAGACATACAGACATACAGATACTGTATGTCTGATTACCTCTATCAAAACTTCTTCTCAGCATCTAGGGAAGCAATACTAGTATTTAGGTCATTCCTCTAGGACAGGGGTCGGGAACCTTTTTGACTGGGAGAGCCATAAAAGCCAAATATTTCTAAATATATTTCATTGAGAGCCATATAGTATTTTTAACGTATAATAAATTAAATATGTCTTACTTTTAATGCGACTTCTGGTGCTGCATGGTTTTGCTGATGGCCTTGTAGTCTGGTTCATACGTGGTGAGGTTGAGCTTCATGCAGGCGTTGAGGCTTCCATCAGTTAAACGTGAGCGTAGGTTGGTCTTAATGTTCCTCATATGCGAGAAAGACTGTTCACATGCATATGTAGAGCCAAACATGGTCAATACGGCAATACTCACACGCTGCATTGTGTGGTATGTCACAGGAAGCTCGTTCCAAGTTTTAAGAATCAGCTGGTCTTCAGGTTGAAGATTTTTAATTTCTGTCCACTTGTGTTCCCTCGCCAGCTCTGCTCGCTGTCGCGCAAGACTTTCCAACTCTCCATTAAGTGACTTGAACTTACTCATCCACATGTCTGATGCCTTCAGGTCAGCAACTTCCAGCTCAAAGTCTCCGATAGAGACCCCGGGGATGCATGTCAGGTCGATTTTGTCCACTGCACACTCATGTGGATGAGTGATGAACTTGAAAAGACCAGTGCGCGCACGAAATTCTCCAAAACGTGCTTTGAATGACTGCAGGAGATTGAACGTAAAGCCAGCTAGCTGCTGGAGATCCAGATGTTGAGTGGAGTCACTTGCTAAGCATGCATCTCTAAATTGTTGCAGTCTTTCAAAGTGCAGAAGATGACCTGTTTCAATGTCCCTGTGAAAGACTTCCAGCTTGCTTTCAAATGCAAACACTGCTTGTTGAAGGGATGAGATTGTATTTCCAATACCTTGCATTTTCACATTGAGCTGGTTCAGATGGCCAGTTATGTCCACGAGATAGTGAAACTGCAGGAGCCAGTCAGTGTTGTCTAGCTCAGGATGCTTGACGCCTTTCATTTCAAGAAAAGTCCGGATTTCACTCAGGCAAGCTGCAAAACGGCTGAGCACCTTCCCCCTTGACAACCAACGCACGTTGCTGTGTAAAAGCAGACCGGGATTCCCAACTTCTTCTAACAGAGCTTTAAACTGGCGATCATTTAAAGCTCGGGCAACAATAAAGTTGACCACTCGAATGACCAGAGACATCACCTCGCCAAGCTCCTGGCCACACGTCTGAGCGCAAAGCGCCTCCTGGTGCAGGATGCAATGAAAACTTAGGATGGCTCTCTTTTCATGTTCACGGAGAAGCGCTACAAATCCTTTGTTCTTCCCCAACATACAGGGTGCACCATCAGTACAGACAGAAATAAGTTTATCCATCGGTAGTTTTTTTTCTTTAGCAAACTCCATGAAAGACATGAATAAATCCTCTCCTCTTGTTGTCCCTTTCATTGGCAAAACAGCCAAGCTTTCCTCACGCAGTGTGTCACCTGCAGCATACCTGGCAATGATACTGCACTGAGATAGATGGCTAACGTCTGTTGACTCATCTAACGCGAGAGAAAAGTATGTCCCGGCGTTTATGTCCTTAATTTGTGTTTCCTCGACTTGATTTGCCATCATGATGCTACGATCGTGCACAGTTCTTGCTGACAGGGGCATGTCTTTTATTCGTTTGATTATCTTGTCTTTATTTGGGAAGTCATCAAACAGTTCATTGGCCACATCAAGCATGAATGTTTTGGCATACTCGCCATCTGTGAATGACTTTCCATTCCTTACTATTGCCAAAGCCCCCGCAAAGCTAGCGGAATTCCCGTCACCTTGCTTGGTCCACACACGTAGTTGCTGCTGACTCGTCTGCACTCTCCGCTGTAGCTCCTCGCATGCCCTTTTCCTGCTGTCCCCCGCTGGATATTTCGATGCAAATGAAGCATGGTGCGTATCGAAGTGCCGCTTTATATTTGACCGTTTCATCGATGCAATTTTATCATTGCATATTAGACATACCGCAGATCCTGCTCTCTCCACAAATGCAAATTCCTCTGTCCACGCAGCCTGGAATGCACGGTAATCATCGTCTTTTTTTCTTTTCGCCATCTTTTCCGTTACAAGGGTTGAAGCGGATAAACTAGTTGGCTATCTGATAAAATTGATTTCTTCACCTTTACAATGACCCGGACATGCTCGCGAGCCATTGGTTCCCGACCCGACCCACGGGTGACCCGTGACCCGTGAAATTTATCTTCAAAACTAATTTCTGTTTACTTTAAAATGACACAGTATTATTAAGAAATATCACAAGTATTTTAAAATCAGTTCCAAACTGATTTTTTTGAAAAAAAAATAATTTTCAACTCAAAATTGTCTGGGAGCCATATGCCGTCACCGGAAGAGCCATATATGGCTCGCGAGCCATAGGTTCCCGACCGCTGCTCTAGGATATGCTCATGAGACTGAATAAACACCACATATTGCTGGAAGAGTGTCTGCCTTTGATAAAGCCCGTTTGATCAGGGTGAATTATATAAGAAGTGACTGATTCAGCTGTGTTGGTTAGTGTTTTACTAAGGGTATCTACATCACAATTACTCATGCTTATGGGTATATAACTGGAGGGGAGAGTTGGGTCCTTATTAGGTTTGAACAAAACAGAACTGAGAATATGTGGAGGCATAGAGGAGGATGATTTAATCTTGGTAATCATTCTGATAAATAGGGTTAGTGGTTGTGCCAGGATGGGCATCTGGCATAAAATTTAGCCAAATCATTATGCAGACTGACAAGACCATATCAGATCAGTTGAGGCTCACTACCAGATCGCTCAAGGCCCGAGTTAACAATGACTGCTATTGGTGCTGTGCCCTCACAAGGTACCGATGGAAACTATAAAATACACTGTGGCGACGCCTGAGAAACAGGGAACAAGATGAAAGAAGGATCATTCTGATGAATACTTGGGATATGATTGGCCAGAAGTGTTGAGAATTCCGTTGGTTAGCCATCTGATCCAGGTGATTTGTTGTTGGGCATAGAAAGAAGGGGTTTACTGAGTTCTTCTGAGGTTATGGGGAAGTCTTATTTATTGGTCTGTTCTTGAGATAGTTTTAGAAGGCCGGTGTCATCGAGGAATGAGAATGTTTGAAATACTAGATTCCATATCTGAGAGATATTTATTTTAAAAGTCCCTAAAAATTCGATTGATCTCTTGTGGACTGTGTTGTATCACCATGCAGGTCTTTGATGGCTCTGATTGTTTTTTTTTCTTTATTGCGTTTTAATTGGCTGGCAAGAAATTTATCTGTTTTATCATTAAATTCAAAGTAGTTCACTCTAGCTCGCTGCATGAGAAATTTTGTCTTTGGATGCATGATGGTATCGAGTTGGGATTGTATTGTCTATCTCATTTTTTACTTGCTCGGTGGGTGAAAGGGCTAGTTGGGAGTACAAGTCTTTTATTTTTTCAGTTCTAACTTGTTTTGACATTCCTGTTCTTTCTTGTTCTTGTGTGAGGAGAATGAAAAAATACTACCTGTCAAAACTGCCTTGGCTGTTGCCTGAGTACCGATTTCTGGATGGTCATTAAGTTCGATGAAGGTATCCATTTTCTGCAAAAGAATTTGATAAATTCTTTGTCTTTAATAAGTGTTACACCACCATTTACCAGGGGGTTTTGGATTAGTTACATTAATCAAGCTGAAACTAATCGGCCCGTAGTCAGAGATTATTATGGGGTGGATTTCAAGGTTAGTAATTGTGAATATTACAGTTACTTGTTAAAAAAAAAGTCAATTCTGGAAAAGCTTTTGTGGGGTGGGGAATGATGAGTCATCTCTGTTATGTGGATTTTCTTATCGCCAATAATCGCCAAGACCAAGACTACTCACATATTGTTTTATAACGTCAGAAGAACAGTCTAAATTTGGGTCACGTACTGTGTACGTGTACTGTGCACGAACTCTCACTGATTCCGGTGTAGGAAGATGGTGGTGCGAATTCATGTCCGCAGCAGCCTCACCCAGTACCGGTGTGGGAAGATGGCGGCGTGAATTCATATTTGTGGCATCCTCACCCAGTACCATTGATGCAGTGTCTTGTCCACGTCTGCATTTAAGTTTTTGTCTTCCTTTGTTGGCTGGGAGAGCTGGCACTGGATAGGCTGCGAGAGCTTGGTCTGCTGCGCTGTGGTCACCGAACCGTGGCCTTGCCCGGAGCTACACCCAAGGAGGTAACACCGAGGGCAGTCTGACAGAACGTGGAAGCGGGGCAGGCTAAACTACATGCTAGCCCATGCAGACCGGCAGTTCCAATAACACTGAGGGTGGTCTGGCAGCGGCCTCACCTGGCATTGACTGATGTCATCATGTGGAGTGCGGAGAAGTGTGTCAAGGGTGTGTGGCTGGGAGAGCTGGTGCTGGATCGGCTGGGAGGGCTTGGTCTGCTTTGTCCGGTTGCCAAAGGGACCATGGCCCCTGCCTGGAGCTGCACCCGAGGAGGAAACATGGAGGGAGGGTGGTCTGACAGGATGCGTAATCGGGGCAGGCTAGGCTAACTGCTAGCCCATGCAGACCAGCGGTCCCGACAGTCATCCTGGCTGGCATTTGTTCCCTTGGACATGTCTGTGAATGTTCTCATTCATCCAGGTCATGGTTATCCAAAGGAGTTGAATCGAGTGCAACTGGACTTGGTATTCCCTTGGACAGTGATTTTTTATTTTACTTTTTTTTTTAGTTTGGATATATGTGTGTTAGTTTGAATATGTGCGTTCTTGTAGTTCTTGAATGTGTTTTTGTCTGTATGTTGCACTGCTGTGGGCTGGGGAAATGGCATTTCGTTTCATTTCATGTGCGCAAGTACATGAGGTGAAATGACAAATAAAGTGTTCCTGTTCCTGTGTTCAACTCCCTTCCCACTATATCCATGAGTTTTGAAAATATGGTGTGAAAAAAATTTAGGTCGTGCTCATCGGGTCCATAAATATAAGCTATAGTTATTTTTGTGTTTTCTATACTTCTATTAATAATGATGTCTTATTATCAGCACCATTGCACTTTATTGCCTCTTATTTCACCTGTATATAGTCAATTCTTGTGTATATATATCTGGAGATTGTCGTGTTGCTGTGTTGTTATTCTATATTAAGGACACCGTGAGAGCTATGAAACCGGAGTCAAATTCCATGTGTGTGGAAACCTAAATGGCCAATAAACCTGATTCTGGGGGGGCAGATGATGGAATTATTCTGATCTGCAATGCTTTTATTAATCATTGTAGAGATGTCTCTCTTTTTTAGAGTTGTGTGATGCAGAGAAGATCTGATTAACCCATTTAGCTTTAAGTTTGAGGTGCTCAGATGCAGTGAGGTGAGTTTCTCACAATTAACAGAAGCTGGGGTGCATCCTGGTGAGGTGACTTAGGATTTTACTATGTTTAGCTGGTAAGCCTATGCCCCTCATCTTCCAACTAACAAACTTAATAGATTCCATTGTGATTGGTTGAAGGGTGCTGGAAAAATAAGGGTGTGAGTGGTCTAGGGAGAGAGAGAGAGAAAAAGTAAGCGTGAAAGAAATAGGAACCATAGACCCAGTGCATTAGTCTATGTAGGTGTAGTTCCTTCATAGCAAAGAAAGGTGTCCTTCTCCTTGACTTTATTTCTGCTGTTCTTGCATAATGATAAAGCTGTGCGCATACATATCTACACATAGAACCGAAAAATGGATAAGGATAAACAAAACATGACAGACAACAAGACAAAAATGATCATGGAACATTTGAAAGTCATAGAGTGAGTGTAGAGAGGTTTGGAGAAAGGGTTTTGAAAGGAGAAGTTGAGAGAGTGAACAATATTTACAATCCCTACAGTTATTTGTTATCTGCTAATTATTTTTCTGTGTCGGTTGTCATAGCACAGCACTCAATTTAACCAGGTTGTGGGGGAAATATCACTGAACAGTTGACGACCTATTTTTAGTTTGTCTACTACCAGCTATACCATTTACCCTACTGCCTGTTCTCTTTCTGGAAGGGGTGCAGGACCTTCCATCTCTCAATGATCTCCTGTGGGAATTGGTCATTAAGTCCAAACTTGGTTCCCTTGAGCTCCCATCCCATCCTCTGCTCTGCTCTGACCAGATCCTTTTGCTGGAAATGTTCAAATTTGGCAATGATAGACCGGGGTCGGGTCCCCCCCCAGGTAACCTAGTCAGTGGACCCGGTGGAAGGTGATCTGGTTCACGGTGTCCGTTGGAAGTTTTGCGGAGAGGGGGACGTTTTTCATTGTCTTTTCTGGGCTCTTGGTGGTGCTCTCGGGGGGGATCCCAGAAAAAATGAGGTTGTCACGCGTGCTTCTCGTTTGTACATCCAGGATAGTCGCTTTCATCAATTTATTTTCTTATTTTAATGACTTCCATCTGGGTGCTGTGAGTCTTCGCGGTGGTTTTAAGCACCAAGTTGTCTTTTTGTAGATCGGTGACTACATGGTGCATGAAGTCCAAGCGGGCTTTCAACTTGGTAAGCATGTCCCAGCTTCTTATTGATGGAAGCCAGGACACTTACTCTACATCAGTGGTCAGTAGGCACTAAATACTTCTTCAAAGTATTCTGCCCAGCTGGAGAACTAAGAAGCCAATGTGTACTAGTTTTACAGTTTATTTAAATACTGTAACCATTTGGTAAAATCATTTAGCGGCTCACATACAACCATGTATGCTTTGTTGGGCTGTCATGACTACTTCTGGTATTGTATTCATTCTGTAATATGGGTGTAGTTATTATCTGATTTTCTTTCTTGTTTGTGAACTCTGCCCTGTACATTTTCTACATGATAATGACTTTTGGATTTGATTCTGCTAGATATTGTGCCATTTATTTGAATGCCAGTTCAGGTCCTTAATCTATTGTTGCCTTATTATGGTGCGTCAAACCCTGTAGAGACATTTTCAAACAATGGCTCCATGACCTTTCAGGCTTACTTGGTGGGTCGATGATAAGCATCAGATTTCCCACGTCATATTAATGAGAATCTGCCTTTTGTTTATTTCTCCATATCATGTGCTCAGATCTTATAATGTATTCTTGTTTAGGTATTTATATTTCATTTGGTTTTATTTGTCATAGCCGTAAACTTCCCCTCCTATCACTATTTAAACCTGTGCTTATGTACCTTTAGTTATGGCTATAGTTTAACCTCAGGACGAGCAATCACTATTTTTGCATGCGACAGAATATGATTTGATACAGAAACATGGATATCTGTGTATACATGTGTTCCCATCGCAAAGTGGCATCGTTATGTGTGGCCCCGGCGAGACTAGTTGACATGCATCGTATTCATATGACACAAGGTTGTCAATCAACGTATTTTGGGAACTGCGAATACATGTGAGAGAACATGTAGCGGCACACCCACAGACAGACAGCTTTTCTCAGCCTTTCACATGCCATGAAGAAGATGTCACTAATATCCCTGTCAGTTCCCATTTGCTACCCTGATCAGTAGCTAAATAAACAGTGCCTACTCAAACCGAGGCTCTGCCACATACTGCCTCCAACTCACAGCCTCCATTAAGGCTCACGTAGCCTAGTCAGTTACCACCACATAAACTCTGTGTGTGTGTATATATGTGTGTATATGTGTGTGTGTGTGTGTGTGTGTGTGTGTACTATGTGTGTATATGTGTGTGTGTGTGTGTGTGTGTGTGTGTGTGTGTCCCACATGGCCGGCTGTGCAGGGAGTTGGATACAACAGGCAGCCTGAAGGGGCAAATGTGTGTGTGCGTGCATGTGTGGATGTCTTGGGGTGGATGTCAGAGTAATGCAAGGGTGTTGCTCCATCCAGCTCCCGAAGGAAGTGATTTGACAATCTTGCAGCCCTAATGCAAGGGAGGCAGATTTATGGCAGCATTAAGGTCTGATACTATAGTTCCCGTGATGACAGAATAGCCAACCGTCCCGCTGGGCCCGACATTAAAGCAAGCTCTCGCACGCGGTGGGGTTTGCTTCATAGAGCGATGCAATGACAGTCACAAGATATATAAAATAAGCTTGTACAATCTGAACTGTCTGTGTTGTGGTATACCCCCACCCAGCTGGTATTGCGATTTAAGTCAAACACTCATCAGGCTTGCCAGATTGAGTTATTAAAGAGATACTTCACTGTATTGCCAAAACATAACTGCTAAGATTTTTGTGTGAAAAACTGTCAAACATTTGATTTCATTCCAATGACAGATATCAGTCCTGGATGAAATCTTACCTTTTCTTTTCTTTTCTTTTTTTTTTTATTTACCCCCCCCCCCCACACACACACACACACTTTTTCTCCCCAATTGTATCCGGCCAATTACCCCACTCTTCCAAGCCGTCCCGGTCGCTGCTCCACCCCCTCTGCTGATCCGGGGAGGGCTGCAGACTACCACATGCCTCCTCTGATACATGTGGAGTCGCCAGCTGCTTCTTTTCACCTGACAGTGAGGAGTTTCACCAGGGGCACGTAGCGCATGGGAGGATCACGCTATTCCCCCCCAGTTTCCCCTCCCCCCTAAAACAGGCGCCCCAACCGACCAGAGGAGACGCTAGTGCAGCGACCAGGACACATACCCACATGCGGTTTCCCACCCGCAGACACGGCCAATTGTGTCTGTAGGGATGCCCAACCAAGCAGGAGGTAACACGGGGATTTGAACCAGCAAACCCTGTATTGGGTAAGCAATGGAATAGACCGCTATGCTATCTGGACGCCCTACAACATTCAGTATTTTCATAGTGTATTCAGTTGCTTCCTGCCATGGTGTTTGTGACTGGTCGGTAGTCAGACTGGCTAACTGTGGCGGTAATGGGAATTCACCAAAGAGCCCACATGGTCTAATCCTTCACAGCATACATATACAGTCACGCACCCCCTTTCCATGTGCACACGTATAAATTCAATCGCACGCTTCCTCTTTCTCACACATACATTCTCTTTTTATCCGTTCCTTTATCACTCACCTGCAGAGACACAGTAACACACACACACACACACACACACACACACACACACACAAGTACACCCTTGCATATTAATGCGTGCACACATGAAGAAATGCCTCCGTGTGCCTGCCTTGTTGCTTATACCCCACTGCGGTAGCAATCACATTGAATCTCGGAGGGGCTTTGAAGCCCAGGGAAAGATGTGTGCTTTCGCTTACAATTTGCTTTAGCTGGATATTGGAGAACCTCGCCTTGCTGCCGCGAATTATCAGATACAAGCTGCATCTGGCTGCCTGGGAAGGTCTCACTTCAACTGCGGGCACACACACACACACACACACACACACACACGCACAAGTACACAAACAGCTACGCATCACGTCTGAGAAGATTTGCCTGTCACAAAGATTTGTTAAAGCACCTCGATGTTTTCCATTTTCCAGACTCGGAGTTCAGAATGTATCGTGTGCACATGCATTCACACACATGCACGCACACTTACAAACACACTCTCAACACAGATGCAGACACACACACACACACACACACACATACTTGCACACACAGACACATACGTGCACACAGAAACAAATACGGACAGATACTACAGTTTTGTGTATCTGACTCCCATACGATCCCGTCTATGCTCGCTCTTGTTTTGTTTATTTTGGGGGGGGGGGTCTCCTCAAGCCACAGCCGTGATCCCTTTTAATGCAGTTTTCTATCTCGGTGCTCTTTCATTTGCAAATCTGCTGCCAGCTTTGATTCCCCAGCGTCCCTCAGATCAGCGAGCGCTCGTGATTACCGTAAAATGATATAATGTTGCTATCAGCCCGCCAACATCTAAAGGTCAGGTGTGATTTGCCCTTATTTACTTATTGTGTTATTTTCTGCTGAACAGCGGAACCGGTAGACCGACGGGCTCCATTGTAATGCACAGGCAGCTACATCGTCCGTGAGGCGCTAGCGTCATCTAGTGGCTAAAACGGAATATTTTCCGGTCGCTGAAGTCATTATTTCTTCATTTAAAAAAAAAAGAAGTTATTATTCAGCATCGGTTGCACATCAGAGGTGTTGTTTTGCACTCGGTCTGTATTGCTGTGGTTCTGAGTAAAGCTCTCCATTATAATAACACTGACTGGGTCAGGGGCTAAAAGCATGGCGTTTCAAATACTGCAGCAAATGACAGTTTGACGAGTCATCGTTTTACGAAGGGTTGTGGTGAATCCTGATGACTTAACAATGGATCTGAATAGAGGGGGAAATGAACGCTTTCATTCGCATTACATCAAATTTGGTTTTGCAAAAAAAAAAACATAGGCTATTTATTCATTTATACTTCCGCCTCGCCTCTACCTTCTCTCTCTCTCTCTCTCTCTCTCTCTCTCTCTCTCTCTCTCTCTCTCTCTCTCTCTCTCTCTCTCTCTCTTTCTCTCTCTCTCTCTCTTCTCTCTGTCTCTCCCAACACACATGAGCGTCACATAGACCATGCACATGCCATATACAGACAGTAACTGCCCGAGCGAATTAACTTGCCAGTTTGTTGATGCAAATAGGAAGGCAACAGTGTGCCAGTAGCATACGCACAAACAGGAATTATCTGGCATTGGAAAGTGTGAGATGGAGGGACAGATGAGAGATGAAGGGGTATTTTTTATTAAACTCAATGACTCTGAGCTCCATCTGCCATGTGCTATGGAGATGATGAGTCATTTGGCATGATACAGCATGGGTCAAAGCAGCATCAACTCCCCGGCTACTCACCCTCACACACACACACACACACACACTGGGCCAGTACAAGTTCCTTCTTATGTATCATCCTGCAATTAGGCCAGCATACATGTCTACAGTAGAACTTAATGGACATATTGAGTTACGGAAATGATCATCCTTGTACTTTCCTTCAAAGAGAACAATGCACTGTTGGCTTGCACAGTGGCTGCACCTGTGCGCGCGTGCACACACGCACTACCAAGCACAAATGTAATGGTGCTCGACATTGTGGTCAGAAATAGAGAGAATTAGGGACTCCCAGCAATACTTTATCTTCAGCCAAAATTGTATTCCTGTCTGCTGCTCTTCTAAAGGATGAAGGGAAGGAGGGGGATCAGAGGAGAAGAGAAAAGAGGAGAGCAGAGGAGGGGAATGTGAAGATGGGGGATCTTTTTTGTGTTTTGTCTTGTCATCGTTTTGTTTGTGAGACGCTTACTCGTTGTCCAACATGAATGTGATTGTTTGAGCTGTATGTATAGGTTTATGTGTGTGTGTGCTTGCTTTTGCATGCCTGTGTGCATGTGTATGTGTGTGTATGCATGTGTTTTGTTAGTGTATCCGATAAAATTGATCTGCATATTTGTGTTTTTGTGAGTTTGTGTATGCATCTGTCCAACTGTTGGAGAATGTGATGATTGGTAGGGTATATGTATTGATGGCTTGGATCTTATTCTTCCCATTGATCTGGCTCCTCGGGACCTGCCTCACTCTCTGCAGGTATTTGGCTATAGCTGACCTCCTTGTAGCCTCCTGTTGGTTTTTCTTTTGCCTGTGGAATACCCAAGTACTTGTAACTGTCCTGTATGTTTGTTATCCTGCCATCTGGTAATTCAACCCCTTCAGTGCTCACCACCTTTCCTCTTTTTGTCACCATCTGACCACACTTGTCCAGTCTGAATGACATCCCAGTGTTGTCACTGTCGATCTTGGTGAGGTGGATCAGCGAGTCAAAGTCTCGTTAATTCCTGGCATACAGCTTGATATCATCCATGTATAGGAGGTGGCCGAAGGTAACTCCATCTCTGAACCTGTATCCATATCCACTCTTTGTGATGATCTGACTGAGGGGGTTCAGGCCTATGCAGAATAGCAACGTGGAGTGCCATCACCTTGGTATATCTGCCATATTTGATGGTTACCTGTGTGACTGTCTTGGAGTTGGCCTCTAGTGTTGTTTTCTGCTGCTGCATTGAGTTCTTGATAAAGGCTATTCGTGTCCTGTTGACATTGTATGGTGCCAAGCACCCCAGTAACCATGTGTGGGGCATCGAGTCATAGGCTTTCTTGTAGTCAATCCAGGCTGGGCTCAGGTTGGTCTGTCTGGTCTTAGAGTCTAGGGGGACTGGTCTATCAACCAGTAGCTGATGCTTTGGCCCTCTAGTGTTGTTCCCAATTCCTTTCTGAGTTTCACTCTTGTATTGACTCATGTGCCCATTCAGCTTAGCTGCTATAATGCCTGACAGGATCTGTCAGTTCCATGTTGTGGAGAGGCTGGCCAGTAGTTTGAAGCTATTGTACACTTGTGGGGAGCCTTCATGATCAGTATTGTTTTCCCCTGTGTTAGCCAGTCAGGGTCATGTTAGCCAGTCATGTTAGCAGCTGGTTCATGTGTGTCGCCAGGCATTCATGGACTGCTGCTAGCTTCTTCAGCCAGTAAGTGTGAATCATGTCAGGGCCTGACGCAGTCCAGCTCTTCATGTTTGAGACTCACCGCTGGATATTGGCCACTGTGAGAGTGAATTATGTCAGGGTCTGATGCAGTCCAGCGCTTCATGTTTGAAACTTGTCGTTGGATGTCGGCCACTGTGATGATAGCTGGTTCTTGTTCTGGGATATTGCTGTGGTCTGCTCTGAGGTCCTCCAGCCACTGGACATTGGTGTTGTGTTATGCCTTTTCTTCTCATATATCCTTCCAGTATTGCTCGGTCTCTGTTCTGGGTTGGTCTGATGTTGTTCCCTTGTTACTCTGCAGCTGGGAGTACACTTTGAATGGTTCTTTGAGGAACAGGCCATTTACTCTTTTGGCTTCTGCTTCTCCATTGTATCTCTTCAGCCTGGCGGCCAGAACTGTGAACCTTTGTTTGGCAGTTTCCTGGGTCTCACTTATGGACATCTTGCTGTACTTCTTCAGCTGGAGCCTGTCTTTCATCACACCTTTCAGCACCTCTGTTAACTGGCTAACATCTCTCCATGCTGCTTTGATCTTAACTTCCAGCCTTTTCTTCTATGGAGAGTACTGTTGGTCACCTATGTTCTTAATCCTGTACCCAAACATCTCTAGGATTACAGTTGCAATGGTATATACAAACTCATTGGTGTCTGTTATGGTGGCAGTCAAGATGTTGCGTAAGGCTGTGTTCACATCCACAAGTTTTGTCACTTGGTCATGGAAGCCAAGCACAGAGAGTGACTGTCTTTAGTCTCGTAATGATTCTCATTTGAACTGTCATGGCTGGTAGCATTGTTTCAGCTAGTTGGAGTCTGTCCTCGCATATCTCCTACCTACTTGGCAGCCATTCAGGGTGCTGAATTGTATAGTCATCCTGTTGGAGCCTCTCCAGCTCAAGTTGTGACCGTAGCTTCCTTCTATAGATGTTTGAGCATTGAGCCACTGGCTGCTACTGAGTCAGTGTGGTCTCCTACTGGTCCACAGTTCCCATGTACGCTTCATATAGCCCCTCTCCCAGGGTCTGCTCTTATAGTAGCAGTCCATCAGTTCCAAGTTTGGGCCCTTGTCCATGAATGTCTTGATGAGGTTGTTCTGGTGCCCCAAGATCCCCTGGATCTTGTTAACCCAGGCGACATCTGGGTGACTATGACTCTATTTGTGTTACTTTCACCCATGTCTGAGATTGTTGCCTTGTATAGCATTAAGAACCTAAGCCACGGAGTTACTGAAGATTCGTCCCAACCGGGGTTTGAACCCCCAATGTCCGGCGGGAAAGCCTGCATTCTTACCTCCTGAGCTATCCAGCTGCATACTATATATATATATATGTGTGTGTGTGTGTGTGTGTGTGTGTGTGTGTGTTTATTTATTTATTTACAAAGACAGAAGGTTAGGAGGGAAGGGGAAGATAGAGGGAAGGGGAAGATAGATGGAAAATGATAAAAAAGGCAAAAGTTAGAAATAGATGGAGGAAGATAGAATGAAACTGGAGAGGGAGGGAGAAAGCGGAGAAAAAAAGTTTAAAAAAAAAGAGACAGAAGACAAATTGTTGTCCTCTGATTTTTACCAATGTGGCAGAGAAACGCACCACAAATGTTATATTATTTCTCCCTTACAAGCTTATCATCCTTACAAGCTGCTCCACCACCACCACCGGCCATAGTTCACCTTGGGAAAGAGAAGTGGAACATCAGTGCCCTCTGTACATACAGCATCAATATGTAGGAATCAACACGGCACGCTCATGCCACTCAAATCCACATGGGCCTTGCACCGATCTTGCCCACTTGCCTCATCTCATCTCTTCACGTCACATCACATCTATAATCAGGAATCAGGAATACTTGATTTGTCATTTCAATGAAATGAAATGAAATATAATTTCCCCCAGCCCACTGCAGTGCAACACAAAGACAAAAACACATATCCAAAAATCACAACACATATATTCAAACTAAGAACACATATATCCAAACTAGTACATATATCTAAACCAAACACATATATCCAAACAAAGCAACAAAAAATCACTCTCTGAGAGAACAAACACCAGCCAAGATGACTGTCGGAACTGCCGGTCTGCATGGGCTAGCTGTTAGCTTAGCCTGCCCTGCCTCCGCATCCTGTCAGACCGCCCTTGGTGTTTCCTCTACGGGTGCAGCTTCAAGCCGGGCCGTGGTCCTTGGGCCCTCCGGACACAGCAGAACAGGCTCCCCCAGCCGATCCAACGCCAGCTCTCCCAGCCAGACACCCTCGACACAATTCCACATGACGACACCAAAAACACAGTCAACGCTAGGCGAGGCTGCCGCCAGACCTCCCTTGGTGTTATCGGAACTGCCGGTCTGCATGGGCTAGCAGTTAGCTTAGCTTGCCCCGCTTCCGCATCCCGTCTGACCGCCCTCGGTGTTTCCTCTTCGAGCGCAGCTCCGGGCAGGGTCGTGGTCCCTGGGTCCACAGGTCCCAGTAGACCAAACTCTCCCAGCCAATCCAGTGCCAGCTCTCCCAATCATCAAATGAAGACACAAACTTAGACACAGCAGACATGGACAAAGACACTGCATGGACAGTATAGGGTGAGGCTGCCGCAAACCTAAGTTTGTGCTGCCATCTTCCTATGCCGGTACTGGGTGAGGCCGCTATAAATGTGAGTTCGCGCCGCAATTTTCCCACACCAGAAGCAGAAACTTCTCTTATTATAACTTATATATTATATAATTTATATATCATATAACTTCTCTTATTTTGTCAGTCCTGATGTCAGACTTCAATAATTAACCACTAAAATGGTTTCCACCCATCCCTCCTTCTCGATATTCCCTCAATATTTAAGTGATCTATTGACATTATGCTAGCAATTCAAACTAAAGCTGTGTTCACAAACGAGATGACATATATCACTGAAGTTGCTGGTATTGATAGCTTGTAGGTGTACCACCTTTTTTTGTCCCCTTTCTCAGAGTTTCTTCAATGTGCTCACAGTATTTTAAAAAGTAGCTAAATATGTAATCAAGTGCATTTATTATTTGAGTCATCTGTTGGTATCCCATGTGTTATTAAATGAGTAAAATTGTAAACTGAACATTGTGTAAAACTGGGAATCCACAGACGATAACGATGAGCTTCTTTTCCATTTTTCTTTTGGCTGTAATTTGAGAGAGGATCCCAAAATGTGGTTCTGAATCTGCTTTAAGGTACAGGGTAAAAGGTCAGGAAGCATTTTCCTCTAAGCACCGAGATGGTTTTACTACACTATGTCTCTATCTGGCGTGCCTGTCCGTTTATCTTTATAGAAAATTATTTATCAAACACACCATATTTTTTCATTAACCCCTGGACCATCCTCATTGCCAACTCAAACTTTTCGAAACACCAAATTAAGCCAAATTTGAGTGAATTACTCGACTCCCATCTTCATTGCACTAAAAGGTACCCAGCTGTCGTAATGTAACTGCCCTGCTTAGTTTTCCCTCTGCCATGTAAAGCTCAGCAGATGAGGGCAGATGAGGGCTGATTGGTTGGAACTGAGTCAGTTTGACATGGATAGATGATAGCTTAGCTGGGGGTGAGTCCCAGGGCAGCAGAATCCTCAGCAACACCCAAATGGATGCATCTTCACAGTGCAATGTCGAGTGCACACACAAGCACATGCACGCGTGCACACACACAAACACACATCAAATTTCAATCTCTTCCAGTCTTTTTCTCGTTTTCTGTCTCTGTCAACCTCACTGCCATTTCCTCTTTTTCCACTTAAATACACACACACACATGTACACACCTCATCTCCCCCTTTGATTAATCAGACACTGCCACACTGCAGAGTGCTTTGCCCTGAGTCATCTCACACAGCCTCGTGCACATAAACACACAGTGCATGTACACGCCACACATCGCTCAGTGTGTGAGCAAGCAGGGCTGTATTTCATCCTCCCCTGGCGTGATCTGCCCCTCAATCAGATCTCATCTGCTTTATGACTGGCTAGTGGACCGCTTCCACTAACCCAGTAACAGGGGCTCCAGGTTGTGCAACAACATCGTCAAGTGTGCTTTAAAGCTCGTCTTTAGTCACACACGCACACTGCTCCAAGCACATGTTTCCTTAGTCCCATGGTTACTTTATGCAGTGGTTTTAGTCCAAAATTGTATGTTTGCTGTGTTTTTGACATTTGACATATTGGTCATGGAGCTCGACCAGGTACAACATTTCCTTATCACCTCAGACTTGTGACACAATGCCCTTGGGCTGTGTACTTTTTACTTTGAAGGTGTGTGTGTGTGTGTGGGGGGGGTGGAGGTTGATAACTCGAGTCAGGAGGTTGAATGGAGCGCCTGCTTGTTTGTGTGTTATCCACGTTATCCACGTTGTAATTTCTACACTCACAATTACAGATGTTTAATTTATTAAGGACTTATAATGACTTCTAAAAACTAGAACCAAATCCAATTATTACCAACAACCACTACTTTTACAAAATAAAATAAATGATTACAGAGGAAACAGTGGGTCTAATTTCTGCCATTGTATGTTTGAGCTCCATGTGCCTTCAGTGCACTCATATATACACTCACCGGCCACTTTATTAGGCACACCTGTCCAACTGCTCGTTAACGCAAATTTCTAATCAGCCAATCACATGCCAGCAACTCAATGCATTTAGGCATGTAGACATGGTCAAGACGATCTGCTGCAGTTCAAACCGAGCATCAGAATGGGGAAGAAAGGTGATTTAAGTGACTTTGAACGTGGCATGGTTGTTGGTGCCAGACGGGCTGGTCTGAGTATTTCAGAAACTGCTGATCTACTGGGATTTTCACGCACAACCATCTCTAGGGTTTACAGAGAATGGTCCGAAAAAGAGAAAATATCCAGTGAGCGGCAGTTCTGTGGGCTAAAATGCCTTGTTGATGCCAGAGGTCAGAGGAGAATGGCCAGACTGGTTCGAGCTGATAGAAAGGCAACAGTAACTCAAATAACCACTCATTACAACCGAGGTATGCAGAAGAGCATCTCTGAACGCACAACACGTCGAACCTTGAGGCAGATGGGCTACAGCAGCAGAAGACCACACCGGGTGCCACTCCTGTCAGCTAAGAACAGGAAACTAAGGCTACAATTCGCACAGGCTCACCAAAATTGGACAATAGAAGATTGGAAAAACGTTGCCTGGTCTGATGAGTCTCGATTTCTGCTGCAACATTCGGATGGTAGGGTCAGAATTTGGCGTCAACAACATGAAAGCATGGCTCCATCCTGCCTTGTATCAACGGTTCAGGCTGGTGGTGGTGGTGTAATGGTGTGGGGGATATTTTCTTGGCACACTTTGGTCCCCTTAGTACCAATTGAGCATCGTGTCAACGCCACAGCCTACCTGAGTATTGTTGCTGACCATGTATGACCACAGTGTTCCCATCTTCTGATGGCTACTTCCAGCAGGATAACGCGCCATGTCATAAAGCTCGAATCATCTCAGACTGGTTTCTTGAACATGACAATGAGTTCACTGTACTCAAATGGCCTCCACAGTCACCAGATCTCAATCCAATAGAGCACCTTTGGGATGTGGTGGACCGGGAGATTCGCATCATGGATGTGCAGCCGACAAATCTGCAGCAACTGCGTGATGCTATCATGTCAATATGGACCAAACTCTCTGAGGAATGTTTCCAGTACCTTGTTGAATCTATGCCACGAAGGATTAAGGCAGTTCTGAAGGCAAAAGGGGGTCCAACCCGGTGCTAGCAAGGTGTACCTAATAAAGTGGCCAGTGAGTGTATATATATATATATATATACACTGTGTTCGCCATGTGTGATCACAGGAATCACAGAAAATAATCAGTGTGTTTGAAATAATCATCTGCCCCTGTCATTTGCCCTTTGTCTGTGTGAAAACAAACACTATGTTAAGCGATCCCTTGCTTCAGTTGAGCAGTATATGCCTTGTGGTTGGTTATGGATAATAAATAAATAAATTCAAATGGGCGTCCGGGTAGCGTAGCAATCTATTCTGTTGCCTACCCACACCGGGATCGTCAGTTCGAATCCCTGTGGTACCTCTGGCTTGGTGTGACATCCCTAGAGACACAATTGGCTGTGTCTGCGGGTGGGAAGCCGGATGTAGGTATGTGTCCTGGTGGCTGCAAGAGCACCTCTCCTGGTCGATCAGGGCACCTGTTTGGGGGGAGGGGACTGGGGGGGGGTAGCGTGATCCTCCCACGTGCTATGTCCCACTGGCGAAACTCCTCACTGTCAGGTGACAAGAAGCAGCTGGCAACTCCACATGTATCGGAGGAGGCATGTGGTAGTCTGCTCCACCCCCTCTGCGCAGCCCTCCCTGGATCGGCAGAGGGGGTGGAGCAGAGACCGGGATGGCTCGGAAGAGTGGGGTAATTGGCCGGGTGCAATTGGGGAGAGGGGAGCTAAATAAATAAATAAAATTTTAAAAAACTGACATTTAGCCATCTGATTGACTTCTTCAACTGAACCTGCACAGATTATTTGAAAACTCGGGTGTCGAAAAGCAATGTCTCTAAAATGTGAAATGTTTGGCTGTCGAGCAGTGAATGACACTTACACTCCATCTCAGAGGATCCTTAATAACGCCCACAATCACCGTAGATGTAGAGTGAACGTAACCTGACATACCGCTGGACATGTAAGTACTCTGTACATTTTCAAGTAAAGCATCGGTTGTGTGTTGCCTCAGTCACTTCACAACAACCAGCCACTGGTAGACCCTTTAATATTTCCTGTATATGTAGTCACACACCCATGCACTCATACACTGCTAATCAGTACACTGTTATTCATGATCTCAATTGGTCAATTAAAAGTCACTGGGTTGCCATATACTAGGAACACATACTATAAGCAGTAACTGTTCATTTGCAGATACGAGTCCATACTCACTCACATATGCTGCATCAGCAAGCATGTGTGTACGTACATATAGTATATGCATGTACACATGTACATACATTTACACATAAAATTACAAAACATGCAAAAACGCTGGAGTCCTGTTTAGCCTTTCTGTTCAGTTTAAAAATCAATATCAAGCATTTGAATGAATTTCATCATGAACAGGTAATTTGCTCAATAGCGCATTTGAACCTTCTCGAGCTGAACGTGGATGTAACTGATCCCTCCAAATCAATTCAAATGTGGGTTTTTATTTGATGGATGTTGTTTGAATGCTAATTATTCAAACCCCCATTCACTTTGCTAAGTATCAAATATCTTTCAGCGTTTTTTTTCTCCAAACTACAACTGAAAGACAAGCTTTTCTTGAATTACCAGCAACTAATTGAATCGGTGCTCTGCTATATCTGTTGATCTTCCATTTTAAGGTACATTATGTAAGATTGGGCTGCACAGTGGCGCAGTGGTTAGCGTGTCTCACAGCAAGAAGGTCCTGGGTTCGAGCCCCGGGATAGTCCAACCTTGGGGGTCATCCTGGGCCGTCCTCTGTGTGGAGTTTGCATGTTCTCCCCGTGTCTGCGTGGGTTTGCTCCAGGTGCTCCGATTCCTCCCACAGTCCATAGGTCAGGTGAATCGGCCGTACTAAATTGTCCCTAGATATGTATGTATGTATGTATGTATATGTGTGTTTGTGTATGTGCCGGCCCTGTGATGGCCTGGCGGCCTGTCCAGGATGTCTCCCCACCTGCGCCCAGTGACTGCTGGGATAGGTTCCAGCATCCCCGCGACCCCGGTTGGGATAAGCAGCTTGAATAATGGATGGATGGACTATGGAAGATTTTCATCTCAGTCCAGCCTCCATTTGATCCCATGAGTGTGGCGAAAAGTTTGTTGAATCTCTAGCCAATCTTTCTCCCCCACTTGGTTTGTTGTTGTGGCCATACTCGGCTCTCTGTTTTCGAATATCGGACCGTAAATTAGGTCCACATTTATAACTGTGTATGAGACGGCAAATATGGCATCCCTCTATTTGCGCAAGCAAAGCAAAGCTAACAGCAGTGGCGCGGAGATAACAAAAGAACATCTGATCCCACAGCTTCCACATTCACTTGTGGAAAGCTGTTTGTTGAGCTAATGTTAGCACTTTAGCTTCTTTACCAGCAAATATATGCTAGCTAGAGTATGCCATGATCACGCTATTTCTGCAGCTGGCAAAGCAATAGACACACAAATTGATTGTTATAGTAGCACATATCTTTTTAAGGTTTTTCCCAGCTGAAATAAATACACTATACACATATTCCTATGTGCACATGCACACAAACACAGGTGGACACACAAACACTGATTTCTATCCTCGTTCCATGCTAATGGAAGGTAGTGCATTCTCACAGTGGACTGAAAGACTGTCTTTTCATGTCTCCTGAATGAGATAATTGAAAGTTGTAAAATGTCAGTTGTTGTGGTGTGAAGAGGAGAAGGAAGGTGGAATTGTGTTGACTACTAGCAAGAATAATAGAGAAGGGGGATTGCTATTGTATATATGTTTTGTGTGTGTGTGTGTACATACGCGTGTGTGTCTGTGCATGTGTGTTTGAGAAAGAGTGGGTGAGTGTTCGTGTGTAAGTGCATGTGTTTGTGAATATGCCATTTTGTCTCATGTTTGCTTGCATCATGATATGTGTGTGGGCACATGTGCATGCTTACTTGCATATGTATGCATGTATGTGTTTGTGTGTTTCCCGTCACCCCTTAGAATTCATAAAGCTGTGTTATATTTCATGATTGGCAGCTCTCTCACAACAAGCCTATTCCCTCATTGGTATTTGAGCTTGCAAAATAGTTAAATGAATTGTCGTCCTTTTTAAAACACAGAATTGCCGGTTCTTTCTCTCTTTGTCTCTCTCTCTGTCTCTCTGAATCCATCTTGGTTCTATGATGGAAGTTGAACTCTTTTTGTGCTTGCTAATGTGTTTTTGATGATGTCCTTGTTCATTGTTAAAGTTTCTCGTTAAATAAAGAACTGTTGTAAATTCAAAATTCTCTATCTATCTATCTATCTATCTATCTATCTATCTATCTATCTATCTATCTATCTATCTATCTATCTATCTATCTATCTTCTCCCTGTTCCCCTTTCTTTCCTTTCACTCCCTCTGTCTGTACCCTGACTCTGCGTGACCTGGAATAAGATTTCTGTTAAAAATGATTTCAAGGTCTTGGCTGACTCGCACAGTAAGAGGACCTAGATTCAATATTTGGAGTGCAGTCACCGCATTTTGATGAAAAACCGAGGCCACCCAAACTTTTGTAAACTTCTAACATGCATCAACTTTTCGAAGTGTCTTATCTCCAGATTGACTGTGGGTTTTTCAGAATGGTATGTTCCTTTTAAATCAAATTCATAAGCCCCAGTAGTGTACTCGTAGCACACCATGTAAAATTTCAGTTTAAGCAAAATAAAAATAAAAAAAAAACAATAAACACCACGAGTTATCTTTAGGGAAAAGAGCATTGACTTCTTGTTGGTTGTCTATTGAGTTCATTTATTCTGTAAGCTGTGTAGTCTTCTCTTATAGTATTCAATACATGAATATTCCCAATGCACCAAAAAGAATCACGTAACATGATTTTGAAAAATAAAAACTATTATATTACAACTAGAGTGAGTGTGATTTGATTGTATGGATTTTAAAGAGTTTTTCAACAGATATTACTAATGTTGTGTGACATATAATACAGAACACAGTGCCAGAATAATGAATAGAATAATATCTATCGGGGCATCCGGGTAGCGCAGTGGTCTATTCTGTTTCCTACCAACACGGGGGATCGCTGGTTCGACTCGGTTGGGCGTCCCTACAGACACAATTGGCCATGTCTGCAGGTGGGAAGCCAGATGTGGGTATGTGTCCTGGTCGCTGCACTAGCACCTCCTCTGGTCAGTCGGGGAGCCTGTTTGGGGGGAGGGGGAACTGGGGGGAATAGCGTGATCCTCCGACACGCTGCGCCCCCTGGTGAAACTTCTCACTGTCAGGTGAAAAGAAGCAGCTGGTGACTCCACATGTATCGGAAGAGGCATGTGGTAGTCTGCAGCCCTCCCTGGATCAGCAGAGAGGGTGGAGCAGTGACTAGGACAGCTCTCAAGAGTGGGGTAATTGGCCAAGTACAAGTGGAAGAAAAAGGGGGGGGGGTGATAATAATAACAATCACATCGCTAGTGGGGGTCATGGTTAATAACTGAAGCAGCACGTGTTTTATTTCCACTGCAAATTTTCGTGTCGGTTGGGACATGGACAGTGAATTCCGCGACTACCAGCCTTCCTCTACCAAGTGCAGGAACATTTAATTTGACCCTTAATTAGTTGTACACTGCTTCAGCAAAATAAGCGGCCTGTTGCAATGATATTTTGTAACTTTATAGCTAGCCAACAAGGCAAAGTTGGTGTCTTTAAATAGGTGGTTAACTGTAGTATTCAGTTGTTCTGGACTGTTCTCCCTCTCCGATACAATTTGCATTTGACCATGATTTGAATCTTTTTGCATCTTTACGGTTACCATCACTATTATCAGTTTTTCAAATGTGGAAACGTTATCTGTGTCTTCGATGGTCAACTGTATCAACTGGATGGTTTAACGTTAATAGCTGGCTTTTCAAAACAGTAACAGTTAACAATCCACTCAGTTTTCTGCCATTTGCAAGTGTAAAACTCATTTGGTTACCGTGTATCTTTATTCTTTGTAGGCTGTTATTTATCTTTAGGCAGTTCATTTCTATATACCACCAGTGCCTGTAAGAGGGTGTTTTTGCCCAAAGAATGGCAACGCACTTTGTTTTGTGTGGCCTTTGAGTTTACTTTGTAGGTAACTTCCCCAGGTGCTGCACAGTGGCTGCCCACTGCTCCTAGCTACACAGCTAGGATGGGTTAAATGCAGAGTAAGAATTTCTTCACGGGGATCAATAAAGCAATAAATAAACAAAAAAAAACTTTTAAGGAGGTCTATTCTCTTACAAATACAAACACCGCGGTTGCAGAGGATACTGCTATGTACCTTGTCCATGCACTTTTATCCTGTTCCTAGGGATGCTATTTAGTATTCTATTTTGGGTGTTTCATAGTGAGCAATGTAGTGTATTATACACCTTCTTTTTTTCAGAATCAGAATCATTTTTTCTTCCTTTATTTATTTATATTGCTGCTGTTGTTGCTACTGCTTCTGCTACAATCGTTAGTATTGTTACTAGTTTGTCTTTTTCCAACCAGGTAGTGGTAGTAGTAATTGTTTACTTTATTGGGAGCCCTCTGAAGAATTATAACTGATAGGATATGCTAATTGGGAGACCTGTTATGTTGAGCCTGCCATTCACTCCATTTGGGGAGTGGATATAGGAAGGGAAGAAGAGGTGTTTGTTTTCATGCTGTGGTTACCGCCAGTTCTTAATGGTGATATTATGAGGGGCGGGGGGGGGGTTAGTGGGGGATATCCTGGGATTATCTCTGCGTAACATGTGCCTTTTTTATTTTTTTATTTTTTTTTTTGCTCTTTTCTCGTTTTTCTCTATGGTCCTCGCTGACGGTGTTTTTTATCCTTACATTTTTATAGTTTATAGTCTAAATGGCTAATCTGTTGGTTGATGTCAATAGAGGTGGAGGTGGGGGAGGTGTAAAGATAATATTGTGGAATGTGGGGGCATAAATGGTCCAATAAAACAGACATGAATCTTTTCTCATTTTAAAAATCTAAAGGCTGATGTTATCTTCTTTCAGGAGACACGTTTACATATGTATGCATAGGTGATCACCGTAGATTATGCAAACTGTGGATTGGACAAGTCTGTCATTCTGAAACCAGAAGCACAGACATACTTATAAAAAAAACTCACCATTCTATGACTATTTCAGATACTGAAGGCCGATATGTAATTGTAACAGGCTTTCTGTTTCAGACTCCTGTTCATCTAGTCAGTGTTTACGCTCCAAATGTGGATGATGTGACATTTGTAAAAAACCTTGTGTTCTGTCTTCCAGACCTAAATAAGTCATATCTGGTGTTTGGAGGTGATCTAAATTGTGTTATAGACCCAGTAATGGATAGATCTAACCCAAAGATAGTGCTCCCCTCGAAAATATCTCAAGCTTTTTCTTCATTCATGAACTAGTCTGGCTATATAAATAGATCCCTGGAGATTTTTGTACCCCAATAGTGAAATATTTTCTTGTCTCTCCCATGTTCATAGGTCGTACTCTTGGATTGACTACTTTTTTATTGATAAAGCCCTTATTCCAGCTATTAAAACAATAGACTATCCCACTATTTTTATCTCAGATCATTCCCCAGTTATACTTGAGCTCATTTTTGCAACAAATCTTAAGGCCCCCTCCATCTGGAAATTTAATTCACTCTTACTATCTGCCAAAGAGTTTTGCAAGTCCATATCTTCATCAGTTGATGGGTTTCTAGCGACTAATAGAACGGATGATGTTTCTCCATCACTTCTCTAGGAAATATTGGAAACTGTATTAAGAGGGAAAATTATTTCATTTTCTGCCGACAGAAACAAACACTGTCAAGTCAAACAACAAACTATAACTGAATCAATTCAACTTTATATACATCTGAATCCCCCAGTGAAAGCTCTGTCATGGAGTACTTATTTGCTAACCAAGAAATTCCTACAATTACACCTAACATTCGCAGAGAACTAGATGAACCTCTGAGACGTTGCAAAATTACTGATGCCACCAACTCTGTGCAAAGTAGCAAAGCTCCAGGCCTCAATGGTTTCCAATGGAATTTTTCCAAAACATTTTCTGCCCAGCTCGGCCCCCCCCCCTCCTATTTGAGATGTTTGAGGGCTCCTTGCAATTTCAGGCTTTACCTTCCACCCTAACCCAAGCTTCTATTTCATTATTGTTAAAAAAAAGATAAAGAACCAACAAAATGTGGCTCATATTGCCATGTTTCCTTAATATACACTGATATTAAGATTTTAGCAAAAAATCCTGGCTTGCCGCTTGGAACCTGCCCTTCCCCATATAATTTTGGAGGACCAAACAGGGTTTCTTAGGGGGCAACAGTCCTTCTCCAGTATTAATTAAATTAAATTCAATTTATTGTTATTAAAAATGTGCCTGCTGCCGAGATCCTCCAAAATGTTAATAGACTCCTTATTGTGATCTATTCCTCATCCTATTCAAATTCTCCTGAAGTCAGTATTTCATTAGGTGCGGGAAAAGCGTTTAATGGGATAGAGTGGAAGTACTTATTCTTTACCTTTGAACAATTCGGCTTTGGGCACAGATTTAGTTCATAGAGTCGTCTTTGTACCCCAGGCATGTGTTTCTACAAATAGTTTCTGTTCCAAATTCTTTCTTTCGTTCCGTGGGACATGTAAAGGGTGCCCTCTGTCACCTCCACTTTTCACACTCGCTATCGAGCTGCTATCAATAACTTTGAAGTCCTCAGAGTCAATCATGGGAATCAGACATTGGGGAGTTGAGAATAGAGTATCACTTTATGCAGATAACCTGCTACTTTATGTTACAGACCCTGTTGCGTCTGTCCCCCATATTATTGACATATGCCAATATTCAGTTCTTTTTCAGGGTATAAATTAAATCCACAGAAAAGTGAATGTTTCCCGGTCAACCTCCCAGCACTCCAAATTTCCTAAATCCCTTTCCATTAAGTACATTCTGGATTCAAATACTTAAGCATTCATATTGTTCGCACTCTTCCACTGCTCAAGGAGGCAATTTTTTCCACTCTCATCACCAAAGTAAAATGTGATTTACAGAGATAGAACAGCTTACCGCTGTCTTTGACCAGCAGAATTAAATCACTTAAAATGAATGGTTTATATAAATGTGTATACTTATTCCAAGCTCTTCCTATCTTTCTTCCTAAATGTTTCTTTAATAGTCTTGACAGAATGTTATACTCTTATCTGGAGGGGAAAGACCTCAAGGATCCGGGAGGCCCTTTTACAGAGGAGTAGGTTTCACGATGGGTTTGGACTACCAAATTTTATTTCTTACTATTGGGCAGCCAATATTCATAAGCTACTTCTTTGGACCCAAACACCTGAGACTAAACACCTGTCAGTAAGAATCATAATCTTGCTCTGAATCCTCTCTCCCTCTGCTGACTTGCATTGGCTTATCCTTTTCATTTTCTAGTTACAAATCCATCTCTATTGTGGTCTCCACTTTGAAAATTTGATTTCAATTCAGGCGCTGCTCTAATTGGAAAGCTTTCCCTGTCCCAGCACCCATTTGTAATAATAATTTATTTATTCCAGCTAGGATGGATACTGGTTTTACTAGATGAGGCAAAAGAGGTTTCAGATGCTTTAGAATGACCAAGGCTGTCAATTTGGCAGTTTTGGATTTTCAAAGTTTAATAACTTTGTGGGGGGGGAAAGATACAGACCTGCTGCTCCCTGAATGCTCCTAGCATATATTTACATTAAAATGAGTTTTAGATTAATTGCACAAAAAAAAGTTATGATAAGATCTACCTAAAATGACCATGAGTGGTCAAAAAGACGACTTGTCATTAAACGCATCATGTCAAAATCTGGACAAGATTAAATTAGATTGGGAGGAGGAATTGAGTGTTGAGCTCAGGGATGACTGGTGGAAGATGGCTGTGTTCCGTGTAAATGCTTAGACCTTCTCTGCCACACTTGGGATCATTTAATTAAAAGTTTTACACAGGTTTCATATGACTGATTCCAAACAGGCGAACATTTTTTTCAGAGCACTCAGACGCATGGATAGATGTCTTCTTTCCCCAGCCAATCTGGCACATATGTTTTGGCTGTGCCCAAGGTTTAACCAATTCTGGCAAGCCTTCTTTGAGACTATAGAGTTTTTAGGAATTAAAATTTAACCTTGTGCACTTGTAGCATTTTCTTTGGCATCCCTGCTGAAAATGTTTTTGTCATTTCAAAGCAGACAGATATTATTGCTTTCACCCCATTGTTGGCCCATCAAAAAATCCTATTGCTCTGGAAATCTGCCACCACCCACCCCCACCCCCCCAGTTTAGTGATGTTATGCTTTATCTTAAACTTGAAAAAATCAATAAAAAATCAGGAGATCTACAGACAAATTCTTCTCTATCTGGAAACCCTTCATAACTTGTTTTGACAAGCTTACAAGTTTATCTCCAGACCTTGCCACATAATTGTATTATTTCCTTGTATGAATTCCCTCAACCTAGACACCAAAATCATCATTTTGGTTTACCTTCATTTCAGGACTGTAATAATGTATGCTAAGGCTGACATGTAAATGTACGACACTGTTGTGACCTTTTTTTTTTCAATTTATAAGGAGAGGATCAGGGATGGGGATGGGAGGTTTAAAAAAATAAAAAGAATCAGTGTACAACTGTTTTTATTTTGTATGTATCTGAACCTTTTATTTCAATAGAAAGATTTTCAAAAAAGAACATTTCTGTTCATTTTCTGTACAATCATACATATCAAAGCTCATTCAATATTCCCAGACCAGTAGATATTCTTAACTTTTTTTACAGCCCCTTTTAGATGCTCATAGTCGTGCTACTTCCTCAAAGTGGATTCTGTCTGTGTTTTTTAATTTTACATCCCACCAAGTTGAATTCCTGTCTGAATATACAAGGCAAATGATAAAACTTTACTTGCCTTGATATTTCCATTAATCAATACAGTTACTGATCTATACCTATCCATCTGTATCTTTATGTCTACCTATCTATGTAACTCTATCAATTTGTCTGTCTGATCAGCCCATTGGTACATCTATCAATCAATCAACAGAACCAACCAATCTTCTCCCTCTTTTTCTTTCTGTCTGTCTGACCTGCCAGGTAACTCCCCCTCAGAAGAGTCGGAGGAGCGGGACAAGGAGCCACGAACGCTGACCTACCCAGCCTACATCGCAAGTCTCCTGGACACAGGTGCCAAGCGCAAGGCAGCTGGGGTCCGTATGGACTGCTCCAGCCAGGGGCAGTGCCCACGCTCCTGCCACCTGTGTCATATGAGCCCAGGGGCATCTGGAGGACGCCAGCAGTCTGAGCCCGTCCTACTGCAGATCACAAAGGCAGCGCCCATCTACGAACTGGTGTCCAACAATGAGACCTACCAGGTTTGTGTGATTCTGTGTATGCTGTTGTTTGTATGTTTGATTCTGTGTGTGTGTGGTTTCTTTTATCTACACTTGTTAAGACCAAATGGCCTCACAGGGATAGTAAAATCACAAACCACCTTCTGAGTGGAGTTTTTTTTTTTTTTTTTTTTTTGGTCTGGAATGGGGAAAGTGTATTAAAATTAGAATTATGCGGCATCCGGGTATCGTAGTGGTCTATTCCGTTGTCTACCAACACGGGGATCACCGGTTCGAATACTCCCTGTGTTACCGCCGACTTGGTCGGGCGTCCCTACAGACACAATTGGCGTTGTCTGCGGGTGGGAAGCCAGATGTGGGTATGTGTCCTGGTCGCTGCACTAGCACCTCCTCTGGTCGGTCAGGGCGCCTGTTCAGGGAGGAGGAGGAACTGGGGGGAATAGTGATCCTCCCACGTGCTACGTCCCCCTGGTGAAACTCTTCACTGTCAGGTGAAAAGAAGTGGCTGGCGACTCCACATGTGTCAGAGGAGGCATGTGATTGTCTGTAGCCTTCCCTAGATCTGAAGAGAGGGTGGAGCAGTGACCAGGACGGCTTGGAAGAGTGGCGTAATTAGCCGGGTGCAATTGGGGAGAAAGGGGTGGGAGGGTAAAAAAAAAATTAGAGTTATGCTTAGGCTTGGATCCGGTATTAAAGTTAACCATTTGAAATGGGATGAGGGTTAAGATTAGTTTTAAATTGGTTTGTCATTAACTGGGGTCATGTGTGTTTCAGTAAGTGGGAGTGTGTCTGTGTGATCCATGAGGACAGGGAACACTGTAACCGCGTTATTCAAAGGCAGTCAAAAGGTGTTAAGGTGACAGGAAGCTTGACAGGCAAAATTGAGAGCTACAGTTACATGTCTTCATTGCCTTGGTCATGTTCTTTTTGTTTCACATTTTGCTGCCTCATGCCTCATCCTGCCAGCAGCTTGCCTGCTATTATCTTCCTTGCTCTGCCGTGACTCCTATTTGACAGTATCTGTGCATCAATACAGCCTGTGGCAGATATGTTGATACAGTGTCATCCATTTGTCCGAGATGTCAGGCTATCATCCTCAAGCCTACACAGATCGCTATTGACTCGCGCTGATTGGCTGCTACTTGCTTTGCTGACACACAGGAGAAATAGGCTGCACACATCAGTGCTGCTGCTGGTGTTGCTGGCTTGAGACCAAAAATCATTCTGAAGTAATGTGGTTAGGTTATTTTGTCGATAGGTGTCAATACCAGTTATGCCTGCTCATGTGATTTGCTAGCGTGGTCTTTTCAAGTTAAGAGTCTAGATTTTGAAGCATGAAGACATCTGTCTGTCTTTCCCTCTCTCTTCTCTTGCTCTCTCCTCTCTCTCTCGCTCCTTTTAGGCCCTTCAGGAAGCTATGATGAGTATGTTGTGGTGTTCTGGGAAAGGGGATGTCATCGATGACTGGTGCCGGTGTGATTCCAGCGCCTTCGGGACAGACGGCCTGCCCACTTGCGCTCCTCTTTCCCGACCTATGTAGGTGGTTTGTAGTTAAAGTAGAACAACTTTATTGTCTCTAGAAATATGACTATGAATTGAATTGTCATAACCACCATCATCATTCCTTTTGCAGAACTCTATTTCCACCAAAATAAATAGACTGATGTTCGTAACAAAAAAAAAAATTACTAATTCACTTCTTAAACACATTCATATTTTGACGTATTGGGGTACGTTCACACTGAGTCTGCTTGGTCACTAGTCTGTTGAACATGGGCAGTGCTTTTAGCTGTTGACTGTTACAAGATTGATAAAAGACGCTTCAGCTAGTTGCAAGTTTCTATCACTGCCCCATTGCCTCCAGGCTAAAACTGTCCCACACCTACGAGCCCAGCAGCTCCTTGGTCATCATGGAGTGGAACCACACTGAGCCACCGATCGGGGTGCGGATCGTCGATTATCTTATCAGCCAAGAGAAGGTGACAGAGAGGACCGACCACTCCAAAGTTGAGACAGGTACCCTTCGTCCTAGTGCTGGGAGATACGGAAAATATTATTGTCACGATAATCCTAGGAACTGTTACACGATATTGATATATTTTCTGCTTAAGTATGGAAAAACATCATAATTAAGAATCCAACTGAGGTTCATCACTTTGAATTGTTTGTTGTTTAGGTGGTAGATTTGCAGTATCAATTTAGGGAGCAAAACTGTGTATCACAGTTAGACAATATGGAAATTTCATCCTGATGCAATACCATTGGAAAAACAGTTTAAGATCCGATAAAGACCAGTGAAAGACATTCAGTTATTGTCCTGCCCTACTTCTTCTACAGCGATTTATCTGTGGGCATTTAGCAAGACCCAGTGATTTGAGAAAGAATATGTATAAAAGTCTCATATTTAAAGCCAACAAACACTGTTTTGCTTCTTTTTGAAAGTGCTATACAAACAAAGGCATATTTGAAATGGAGAAGGGAAAGTCTTCTAGAAATTCTTCTCGACCAGCCGAGAAAGCACAAGTCAATCCCAGAGTTTCTTAAGTTTTCTCCACCAACGGGAAGGGATGCTTGAGTTTTTCATGGTTCCCAATTAAGGATGGACAATGACAGTTAAAAAAAGACCTACATTCAGCCCTACTACTACTTTCTACTACTATTTTCAGCTGCTCCAGTTAGGGGTCGCCACAGCTAATCATCTGTTTCCATCTCTTCCTGTCCTCTGCGTCTTCTTCTGTCATGCCAGCCACCTGCATGTCCTCCCTCACCACATCCTTACACCTCCTCTTTGGCCTTCCTCTTTTCCTCTTCCCTGGCAGCTCCATATTCCACATCCTTCTCCCAATATACCCAGCATCTGTCCTCTGCACATGTCCAAACCATCTCCATCTTGCCTCTCTTGCTTTGTCTCCAAACTGTCCAACCTGAGCTGTCCCTCTAATATACTCATTCCTAATTCTGTCCTTCTTCGTCACTCCCAATGAAAATCTTAGCATCTTCAACTCTGCCACCTCCAGCTCCACCTCCTGTCTTTTCATCAGTGCCACTGTCTCCAAACCATGCAACATAGCTGGTCTCTCTCATTACCATCTTATAAACCTTCCCTTTAACTCTTGCTGATACCCTTCTGTTGCAAATCACTCTTGACACTCTTCTCCACCCACTCCACCCTGCCTGCACTCTCTTCTTTGCCTCTCTTCCGCACTCCCTGTTACTTTGAACTATTGATCCCAAGTATTTAATCTCCTATGCCTTTGTCACTTCTACTCCTTGCATCCTCACCATTCTGCTGTCTTCCCTCTCATTCATGAATATATATTCTGTCTTACTCCTACTGACTTTCATTCCTCTTCTCTCCAGTGCGTACCTCCACCTCTCCAGGCTCTCCTCAACCTGCACCCTACTCTTGCTACAGATCACAATGTCATCTGCAAACATCATAGTCAATGGAGACTCCTACCTGATCTCGTCCGTCAACCTGTCCCATCACCATTGCAAACAAGAAAGGGCTCAGATCCTTGATGTAATCCCACCTCCACTTTTAACCCATCTGTCATTCCAACCACACACCTCACCATTGTCATACTTCCCTCATACATATCCTGCACCACTCCTACATACTTCTCTGCAACTCCCGACTTCTTCATACAATACCACACCTCCTCTCTCGGCACCCTGTCGTATGCTTTCTCTAAATCCACAAAGACACAATGTAACTCTTTCTGGCCTTCTCTATACTTCTCAATCAACATTCTCAAAGCAAACATCGCATCTGTGGTGCTCTTTCCTGACATGAAACCATACTGCTGCTCGCTGATCATCACCTCTCCTCTTAACCTAGCTTCTATTACTCTTTCCCATATCTTCATGCTGTGGCTGATTAACTTTATACCTCTGTAGTTGTTACAGTTCTGCACATCGCCCTTATTCTTGAAAATCAGTACCAGTATGCTTCTTCTTCACTCCTCAGGCATCCCCTCACTTTCCAAGATTGTGTTAAACAATCTAGTTAAAAACTCCACTGCCATCTCCCCTAAACACCTCCATGCCTCCACAGGTATGTCATCAGGACCAACTGCCTTTCCACTCTTCATCTGCTTCATAGCTTCCCTCACTCCCTCCTTGCTAATCCACCACACTTCCTGATTCACTATCCCCACATCATCCAACCTTCTGTCTCTCATTTTCTTCATGCATCAGCCCCTCAGAGTACTCCTTCCACCTTCTCAACACCCTCTCCTCGCTTGTCAGCACATTTCCCTCTCTATCCTTGATTGGCCTAACCTGCTCTGCATCCTTCCCAGCTCAGTCCCTCTGTCTAGCCAATCTGTACAAGTCTTTTTCTCCTTCCTTACTTTCTATCCTCTCATACAGCTCACCATACACCTTTTCCTTTGCTTTTGCCACCTCTCTCTTCATTTTAGACTGCATCACCTTGTACGCCTGTCTACTTGCTTCATCTCTCTGACTAGTTCCCTTCTTCTTTGCCAACCTCTTCCTCTATATTTTGCTGTACTTCCTCATTCCACCGCCAAGTCTCTTCGTCTTCCTTCCTCTGTCCAGATGACACACCTTCCTAGCAGTGGTTGACCAGCCATCTGGCAACTCCTCACTACCACCCAGTGCCTTTCTTAACTCATGCCTGAACTCCACACAACAGGCTTCCTTCTTCAACGTCCACCATTTGATCCTTAGCTCTGCCTTTACTCCGTTTGTCATCTTGGTCTCCAAAGTCATCCAACAGACCACCATCCATCCGATGCTGTCTAGTTATACATTCTCCCCTGTCACTCTCCAATCCCTTTCATATTGCACCTCCTGCGTAAGATATAGTCCACCTGTGTACACTGTCCTCCATTCTTATACATCACCCTGTGTTCCCCCCTCTTCTTGAAATATGTATTCACCACAGCCATTTTCCATGCTTTTTGCAAAATCCACCACCATCTATCCTTTCACATTCCTCTCCTTGACACCATACCTGCCCATCACCTCTGTTCCCTTCACTAACATGCACATTGAAGTCCACTCCAATCACCACTCTCTCCTCCTTGGGTACACTCCACCACTTCCTCCAGCTCACTCCAGAATTCTTTTTCTTCCATCTCACACCCAACTTGCGGGGCCGTATGCACTGATAACATTCATCAATACACCGTCAATTTCCAGCTTCATACTCATCACTCTGACACTCTCTTCACCTCCAACACACTCTTGACATGCTCTTCCTTCAGAATTACCCCTACCCCATTTCTCCTCCCATCCATACCATGGTAGAAGAGTTTGAACCCACCGCTGATGCCCCTGGCCTTACTCCCTTTCGACCTGGTCTCGCACACACCGTATACCTGCCTTCCTTCTTTCCATCATATCAGCCAGCTCTCTCCCTTTACCAGTCATAGTGCCAACATTCAAAGTTCCGATTCTCACCTCCACACTCCTACCTTTCCTCCTCTCTCACTGCCTCTGGACATAATAATATAATAATAATATGGGACATACCTTCCCCCTCTCCTTCTCTTTCACCCAACAGTGGCATAGTTTCCACCAGCACCCTGCTGGCCAACAGTACCGGTGGCAGTCGGTAACCCGGGTCTCGTCCGATCCATTATGGAAATCTGATTATTGATCCGCATATTGGATTTGGCCAGATGCCCTTCCTGACGCAACCCTCCCCATTTAGCCAGGCTTGGGACCAGCACTAAGAATGCACTGGCTTGTGCATCCTCAGTGGCTGAGTTTACATTCAGCACCTACATTCAGCACTATGTGAGGAAAAAAACCCAATTGGTGATGTCTTATCCATTCCCATCATCTGAGAGGAACTCAACTCAAACAATGAGGGAAGTATGCTGAAACATGAATAAATTTGCTATAAGGGCTCAAACATGTGGAACCATGTTTGACCATCTCATCCATAGGCGTAGATTTGGGTATGCATGGTAGGGACATGTCCCTACCAATGTCAAGAGACTGCTGAGTTGTGACAACCAGTATTTTTAATGATCTCAAATGACCTTTGTTATTTTAACTCCACAACCGCTCTCATCCATCAATGTCAAGTTGTAGGTCCCCAGGTTTCCCGTTGAATAGCTAGCGATGACAGTAGCTTCTGTACAGTGTAAGGCAGGGAATTAGATGAGGTTGATTTTTGTCATAGTTTAAAAGATTCACATTAAAAAATTCTATCAGAATTAATTATCTAGATCTAATGTTAGTCAACTAATCTGAAGTTTAGAGCTCATGTCTAGATTGTTTGCTAACTAGTATTCATTGCTCGAGCATGTCAGGATTTCGACATTATCGACTAACATTTTGTTGTTGGTAACGTTAAGGTGAAACGCTCTCAAAAAAAGAAGAAAACGGATGTCGGATCCCTTTTTATGAAGTTGCACATTTCATACACAAAGAAAAGACCTTAAATGAGAGATGCAACGCAAGATACGGAGATTAAATGACAATAATAAAAAATAAGATAAAGAATTAAAAAAAATAAATTGAAGGCTAACCGGGGCTGGATAAACAATACAATAAAAGGCTAATCAGATGGAGGCAGAACCCCCTTTTAAAACCTGTTGAAATTCAGAAAAGTGCCACCAACCATGGAAAACTAACTGGAACAGTACTTGCAGAATAACATTAAATACACCTTCATTTTTGCAGTTTGTGGGTCGGTAACATTTATGCACTTTGTCTGTACGGCTGGGTGTGAAACACACACACACACACACACACGCACACCAAACAGATATATACTACAAGTGGATATTTGTTTTCACCTTTTCCTCATATACAGTAAATACATGTACACATAGTACACACACCACAGGACATACATAGAGAACAGGGAGACAACAGTACATTAGCACAACATTTTAGAGGTTCGGTGAGTTTGTAACTTTAATGGCAGGAGGAACAGAAAGTCTTTTAAAGCTGGGCGGTCTCCAGATGAGGGACCTGTACCTACAACCAGAAGGAAGCAATGTGAAGAATGGGGTGAATGGGATCCTGAGTTATTTTTACTATTCCTATTATCATGGCTTTGCTATTGAGGTGTGATAGGTTGGGGGTGGGAATCCACATGGTTAGTCCAACGAATGATTCAGAAATGTCCCTGCCAATGTTGAAAACCAAACCTACACCCTTGATCTCATCCCATCCATATGAAAAAGATGAAAAGGTGATATTTATATGATGAGGCAGAGCTATTGCAAAACATAACAGGTTATTTGACATTAAATTATCACTACACTCGGCCCTTTCATTAAAAAAAACAAACAAAAAAAACAGCACCTAAATGTAATATCGTTAAACTGTAGTTTAAGAGATGTCCACTAGATGGCGAGCAATAACAATAACGAGGTAGTAAAAGTTTTGAACAGAGATGAGGCCACATCATGTACATGGCACAGAATAGTGAATTGTAGCACAGATCAGTAGATAGACGGGATGTTCAAATGTTACGTATTTACCTAGTTGGAAGATAATTCTAAAAAATTCACAAAAGAAACCCAAAGTAGAGTCAAGATGTAAATGGAGCGGCTCGATCCATTAGATACTCTTAAAAGTGACGCATAACGTGCATGTGTAAAGTGGACACTAGTGTACTGGTTCTCATTTACAGAGAAACAAAATAAGTTGCATTTACACTACCGTGAGCGTGCAATTCATGTCCGTGTTTCCTTCTTTGACAGTGTTCTTTATCAAGAATATACAGAGAAAAGTATCACTTGAATAGTAAGTGTTCATTACAACAACAAAAAAACAGATTTGGTTTTATGAATGAGTGTTATCTGAGTATTTTAAAATATCTCGCGATGTTCCCCATTTGACCAGTTCTGTGGGACAGGTCAGGATAGGGGCAGTTTATTTTTCTGCAGATGATACTATGTAGACAACGAAAGCAGCAAAACCCATAGTAGCAGCGGGAGAGTTTTGAGCGCTGGCTCTGGTATATAACAGAAAAATAACAGAAACATAACAGAAAAAACTGCTAATGTGGCAAGCACTGATATGCAGGAGCAAGTGAAACAAGGAGCAGATTATTTCACCAGTAATGACCCAGTCTATTTGAAGATTAATACACTTCCCTGTGAATACCAAGGTTTGTTGTAGCTTATACTGGATAAGCTACATGGTAATAGAGCTTCGGAGACTGCTTGATATATCGACCCATAGGGGGAAAGAGAGAAAGGTTTTCATGTTGTTAATGTTATTTGTATCAAATATTGATCATAGTGGGGATACTTTCACTAAGCTGGGATGTGTTTCCTGAATTCAAAGTCCTATCACCAGGACATATCCAGTCATTTAGCATTCTTTGACATCTTGCACCGTGATGTTTCAGGATGCTACAGTATTAGGTCCTATATATTTCAAAAGGTTAATATATCATCTGATGCATATTGTTTCCTTCATTCAGAGGGATTTCCATAAAAATCATCATTCACATATAACTTTAAAACACAGAGGATGATTTCCTCAGCATTTTTTGCTGTCTAATGTCCTCACTGAGTTCCTTATCAAATTCTGCAGTAGAGAGGAGTGCAGATTGGCACAATAAAAACACATCCTATGTACTGATCAGCCAAAACATTAAAACCACTGACAGGTAAGTGAATAACATTGATTATCTCGTTAAAATGGCACCTTCCAAGTGGTGGGGTATATAAGGCAACAAGTGAACAGTCAGTTCTTGAAGTTGAAGTGTTGGAAGCAGGAAAAACGGGAAGCGTAAGGATTTGAGTGACTTTGACAAGGTCCAAATTGTGATGGCTCGACGACTGGGTCAGAGCATCTCCAAAACATCAGGTCTTGTGGGGTGTTCCTGGTATGCAGTGGTCAGTACCTACCAAAAGTGGTCCAAGGCAGAACAACCAGTGAACCGGCAACAGGGTCATGGGCGCCCAAGGCTCACTGATGTGCATGTGGGGAGCGAAGGCTATCCCATCTGGTCCAGTTCCACAGAAGAGCCAGTGTAGCTCAAATTGCTGAAAAAGTTAATGTTTGCAATGATAGACAGGTGTCAGAACACACAGTGCATCACACCCTTCTGCGTATGGGACTATGTAAGCACAGATCGGTCAGAGTGCCCACGATAACCCCTGTCCACCGCTGAAAGCACCCACAATGGGCATGTGAATGTCAGAACTGGACCATGGGGCAATGGAAGAAGGAGGCCTGGTCTGATGAATCACATTTTATTTTACATCATGTGGACGGCCGGATGCATGTTCATCGTTTACCTGGGGAAGATGTGGTACCAGGATCCACTATGGGGAGAAGGAAAGGCAGTGGAGGCAATTTGATGCTCTGGACAATGCTCTGCTGGGAAACCTTGGGTCCTGGCATTCATGTGGATTTCACTTTGACATGTACAAAAGGCAGCAGCCAATCAATTCACTAGTCACAGTACAGCGCAAGCCCAGACCATCGGTCTGTGACCTGCTGTGTGGAAAAAGACGAAATGAAGTTGTCACAGTGGCGTGTGCCAGCCACGAAACTACAGGCAAGGCGTCAACTGAAAACCAAAAAATAGCTGGTGGTCGGAAAGCCTGAGGTAAGCGATCAAATTGGAGGAAACAATAATTGTTAATAAGCTAGCTGACATTGTTAAGGGAGGATGTCAGGTACGGGGAGGTGTGTCACTACCTGATCTGACCGCACAGTCTGTAAGAACATCAGGGCAGCAGGAACCACTGACAAACACCAACGGCAGCAGAGTCTGCTAGAAAAGCGACGGTAGCAGAGCAAGTATGGCTGCCAACCATCTGGCAGTGCTTAGGAGAGCAAAAGGCAGACGGCTGAAGAGGAGAAGAGGGCAAGGCTGAGGCATACGGCAAAACAGGGAAAACGGGCCCTTGAGACACTGGTCCAGGCCAAGAAGAAAAAATAAAGGACAGACCCCTCAGCCCCGCCTCCACCAGTCTTAAAGCACTGGATACTCTCTCATATTCACGTTTGTAATTTTTCCTTTCACATGTCAACACGGTTTCTGGCACAGAGCGAATATGGAGAGTAATTTTGAAAATAATTGTAACTAGCTGTGTACCTGGTGGGGCTGCCCTTTGTTAATTCTCCGTAAATGTGAGCATATCTTGTGAATAGGTACATTTGCACTTACTTTATTTTCGCTCAGTCTTGTATTTCTGTTAGCTTGTGACCAGCACCAGAGTAATCCTAAAAGAAATGAGGATTTAGTAGCTTTTTTTTTTAATATCTCCGGGGGAGCATACCCATGGACCCCCATTAACCGAGTCTGTGTTTTTCCTCTGCTCACACATCCTTCTCACCTTTTTCACCCCATGGCTGTTCATGGCAGCGGTATTCCCTGATGGCAGTGGCCTCTTTCAGCAGGATAATGCGCCCTGCCACACTGCAAAAATTGTTCATGAATGCTTTGAGGGACATGACAAAGAGTTCAGGGTGTTGCCTCGGCCTCATTGTTCCCCAGATCTCAATCCGATCGAGCGTCTGTGGGATGTGCTAGAAAAACAAGTCCAATCCACGGAGGCCACACTTTGAAGCTTACAGGACTTAAAGGACCTGCTGCTAACGTCTTGGTGCCAGACACCAGAGGACACCTTCAGGGGTCTTGTGGAGTCCATGCCTCGATGGGGCAGAGCTGTTTTGATGGCACGAAGGGGACTTACACAGTATTAGGCAGGTGGTTTTTATGTTTTGGCCCATCGGTGTAAATGTTTGTCATTAAGGATAAAACAAAGCCGATTTCTTTCATACGGCACAGAATGTCCTTTTAATCCATTCAGTTCCTTTTGCATCAGCCCCGTGCTGTTTTCTAGAGAGCTGTCTTGCTGTAATTGTGAAGCCTCTCATTAGGATGCTCCCCACAGTCCGCAACCAACTGTGCTCCTAATCAATGGTTGTTCCAGGAACTACGAAGAAAACCCTACTTTGCATTTGAGTTACTGCCAAAAACAGTACACACTCAGAGATATTGATGACATTATGCTCCCTTCGGTTTAGTTAAAAATTGTAAGTTAAGATTTTTTGTTGTTGTTTTTTTTTTCCCTCTTATTTTTGAATGCCTTCTTAGTAGAAAAGGAGAGACTGGAAAAACCCAGACAAAGACCTGGGCATGTGTATGAAAAGTGAATGCACACACACACACACACACATACATAGACAACACATATACACACAAACAGGCACACACACAAGGCATCCCACCTTTGCAAGATGCAATATGAACCCACCTGATCTGTTGCAATGCTTAGTGGTTGATTGATGCTTTGGCACACACACTGTAATATGAAAAAGTTGTGAAAAGAAAGCGTGTGGTGTTGCTGTCCTGTAGGGTTAAGGGAGAGGAAAGGACCACCTGGAAGTGGAAGAGGGGAGTGAGTGAGAGAGAGAGAGACAGTAAGATAGAGGAATGAAAGGAATGAAATCTGCCAGTCAGATTCTGCGATATGGTTCTGATTACAGCCGTCAGTTTGTGGTCATCTTGCACAATATATAAGCTGTGTCTCAGTACCTAGTGAGCCGCCGTGTTCACTTTTGCCTACAGAGGCAGCCGACTAAGTAGGCAGTATTTTAATCAAAATATAACCGCAAAAGATTGCTCACTTAGAAACTCTAGTTAGATGTGGCAGTAATGCAGCATGGTGGCCCAGTGGTTAGCACTGTTGCCTCACAGCAAGAAGGTCCTGGGTTCAAAACCTAGGCCGTCCCAGGTACTTTCTGTGTGGAGTTTGCATGTGAGCGTGGGTTTTCTCCGGGTGCTCCGGTTTCCTCCCACCATCAAAGAGACATGCATGTTAGGGTTAATACTCCTGTCTGTGCCCCTGAGCAAGGCATTTGAAAGAAGAACTGGAGTTGGTCCCTGGGCGCAGCAGCTGCCCACTGCTGCTATACAATAGGATGGGTTAAATGCAGAAAATGAGTTTCATTGTATGTATGTACAATGACAATAAAATGTCCTCTTAAAGGTTTTCGCCAACCGCCATTAATCTGCATGAGCAGCTGCAGCAGCTCTCTAGTCAGTAATTGTGTCACCATTCATTTCTGCCCCCTGCGCATGACTGGTGTTTACTCACCTCAGCCGTCACCATTAACATCACCCATTGGTATTACTACGTATAGCTTTCATCAAACTTTTAGCCATGTTCTTCGCCAGGCATTTTAACTTTCTGCAGAATAGATGTGAGTTTCGACAAAGCCGTCATCAGACAAGCTGTCGTCAGATTTCAAATTATTTTTAAGAATGACTTCTGCTCTTGGCACATTACCTCGGTCTGCCATCTTGATTGATTTTTTTTATTACTTATGGTTCTATTGCATTATGGGATTGGCGTATCTATTAAGGATACCTATGATGTCTACTACTACTACTTTCGGCTGCTCCCATTAGGGGTCGCCACAGCGGATCATCCGAAGGATACCTATGATGTAATCTTACCAAAATAAGGTACCAAAAGCCTTTAACACAAGCTGAGCAGTCTGAGCTGCATTTGCCACTTGGTTTGGTGCAGAGCATCTAGCGCAGCCAGATGAAGATTAGCTCAAATAGCATAGTAGCCTAGGACGTCCGGGCAGCGTAGTGGTCTATTCTGTTGCCTACCCACACAGGGATCGCCGGGTCGAATCCCTGTGTTACCTCCGGCTTGGTCGGGCGTCCCTACAGACACAATTGGCCGTGTCTACGGGTGGGAAGCCGGATGTAGGTATGTGTCCTGGTCGCTGCACTAGTTCCTCCTCTGGTCTGGTGGGGCGCCTGCTCAGGGGGGAGGGGGAACTGGGTGGAATAGCGTGATCCTCCCACGTGCTCTGTCCCGCTGGCGAAACTCCTCTCTGTCAGGTGAAAAGAAGTGGCTGGAGACTCCACATGTATCAGAGGAGGCATGTGGTAGTCCACAGCCCTCCCCGGCTCGGCACGGGTGGAGCAGCAACCAGAACGGCTCGGAGGAGTGGGGTAATTAGCCGGATACAATTGGGAAGAAAAAAAGGGGGGGGGTAAATAAATAAATAGTATAGTAGCCTAAATTGCTTGTCTTAATTATTTTTGCTGTTAAAACAGAATAGGAGACCAAATGTGGAAGCCCTGTGTGATGGCGGACATGTCACCATGAAATGCTGGTTCATCCTAGGTCCTGGCGAGAGTTCAGGATAATGTAATATATCTGTGGAAACTGAGAGATGCTTCTAAAGAGACATGTCTTTTTAAATCATGTAGCCCGGTAAGTGTGATCTACACCTATTGTCATCAGACTTACATGGGAGATAGAGGACCACTTATATTTTCGATTCATTAAAAAAATTTTTTTGTTTAATCCAAATTATAAAGAGTATTTCATTGCTGGTTTTTATTGAAAAATATCATCTATCCTCAGCAGGAGTGATACCCCCATCTCTTGCACTGTAAGCAAAATGTTCCTGTCATTACCATTTAGAAGACTATAAATCTGGACTTATGATGAATGTGCTGCCGTGTCTGTTGCACCACCCTTAACGATGTTTTGAGTTTAACAGGCATTGATGTAACGAAGTAATATAGCAATATTGAAGAAACAGGACCCCTGGCCGACTCGGCAAATCCATCAATAGAACATACGGACTTTTTTTCGGGCAGTTGTGGCTGTTTGTCAGTGGGAGACATTCTGATAAATTGTAGGACAATTTGGCAGCTCATTGTCTGAAGGTATTGAGATGGTGCTGCCCGCTGAAAATGATGCCACGGTTGTGAAATTGTGTATCTTGATGAAACAGTGAGTCATTTAGATAAGCACCTCGACCGGTCCTTTCATCCATTACCCCCGCTGGCTATAGTCCTGTTATGGTTCAGTTTTTTTTTTTATTGTTGTTGTACATCATCTCAGTTTCTCTGTCCAGTTTTTTTTTGTTTCCCTGTCCAGTTTTTTTTTTTTTTGTATATTTTTCATTCTTCCATCAAACAGAATGAAGGAGGTATGATGTGCCATGACGTCGTCAAACTGGACTGGGAGACGGATTTTACAATTTTCTAGTTTTTCTGTGGACCATGCTTCACCCACCTCCCACCAGCCCGTCTGTCTCGTTTCCCCATCATCATCTGTTAGTCTCTTTTTTCCCTCTTACTACAATAGCTTCATAGTCGGTCCAAACACAAACCAGAAAAAATCAATGTCAAACAAGACAATAAATACAAAAAGTATAGTTGTGGAAACTTTTTTTTAATCAGGGTTAACATCCATCCAGCCCTTATCCAAACCGCTTTTCCTGCTCTCAGGGTCGCGGGGATGCTGGAGTCTATCCCAGCAGTCATTGGACGGTAGGCAGGGAGATACACTGGACAGGCTGCCATCACAAGGCTGACACACACACGCACACATTCACAACCTAGGGACAATTTAGAACAGACATTCGCCTGACCTGAAAACCCACTACATGGGGAGAACATGCCAACGCCACGCAGAGGACGACCCGGGACGACTCCCGAGGTTGGCCTACCCCGGGGTTCGAACCCAGGACCTTCTTGCTGGGAGGCGACCGCGCTAACCACTGCGCCACTGTGCCGCCCAGGGTTAACATGAGATATGAAAACCAGCAATCCGGCTGTCTTCACGCTGACCTAACTTCTCAGCAACCGTCGGAAGCCAATGCAATGCAACAAGCATTTTCTTTCCCCAGCGTTAATTCTGAAATGGGTCACGCTATAAATTCCCATCAGGACCGAAGAAACATAGCAACCGTTTACGGGAAAAGACCTAAACTGAACAGACTTCAGTGTTAAAGAAAACAAAGGAAAAACAAAGGAAAAACAAACGGGCGCCTCCATATCAAAATGGTTACAGTGCATACCACATTGCCACATGGTCGCAACGTTGCCGGTTCGATTCCAGCCAGTGACCTTTGTTGCACGTCATACCCCTCTCTCGCTCCCTCCCCATTTCCTGTCTGCCTCTGCACTATCGTTGTCTAATAAAAAATGCCAAAAACTAATCTAAAAAAGATGAAAAACAAATAAAAGATCAAATATTTGCCTTTTACTTTGTCTGATAGCGCATCAAAACCAGATGTCAGAATACACCCTCACCCCCAAATTCTCTATTAGAAAACATTTTAAAATCTGTGTTGTTGTTTTTTTTTCTGTTTTTGCAAAAACTGTATTCCAGAAGTAGAAAAGGGCAGAGAAAAATGGACAACGCTCACTGGTGGTCATATTTTTACCTTTTTCATGTTTGTTATTGTGTAATCTGGTACAATCGGGTAACTGTACATCATCTCTGACAACATCATAAGTTGTGATTATAGCAATGGGCCGGATTAGGCTCGAAGCCGACCTGACAAGAGTTTGTTTTTGTGGTAATGTCTCCCATAACAAGCCTCAGGCACACAAGGTGAGATCATAGTGCAAACATTACACATGCACAAACACACATGTACAGTACACACGCTTTACACCTGCCAACATAGACACATGGTTGTGCATATACAGTACATTCCCCTCGCAGATGCTTCACTAACAGCAACGCACACTTGGTGCACTGCGCACGCAGGCTCGCACAGCGATGCACACGAGTGTGCATGCAGACACATGCCAGATGTGTGGAGGCTTAGTAAAAAGGGAAGTCTGCTCTCAGTCAGGGCACCACCCGGCTGTACCAGAAACACTATGAAAACAAACAGTCGCCGGGTGCGAGCGGGCCAGGGATGTAACCACTTTGATCACCCGAAAAAGGGGTAATAACCTTTGTTCTCATCCTCATTGAGTGTCTCCGCTGCTCATGGGTTTACCCAGGGGTCAGTGGAACATGGATTCCAATCAACAAACACATTACACACTCCTCGTGATCACACCAACAGACACAGTGAGTGACCATAAGCCTGACTCAAACACAGTGGCGTCTGCAGAAAATATTTAGGGGGGGCAGATGGGGCCAGTGCAAATCTTGGTGTGGCACACTAAAAGGGCTATACAGCATAGAGGAATTTCAGGGTACACAAGTTAATACAGAGGTGAAGACACTATATTATAGTGCATAATAAATTGCATACCGTTTAATTCATTGGTTGATCTCATGTGACTATCAGATTATGATACTCATATGAGCTCAGCCAAGGAATCATTCATTAGACTATCCAATTCCAATTTGAATGCATCCATCAACAGTAAATCAAGGGTGTGATTAATTATTAGCTGATAACAGAGGTCTAATTTACGTCCAGCACATTATATTTTATATAATTTACAAGTATCTTCCATTCTTTGAATCAATAGCCTCGAACAGAAACTGTATTTCAAACTTCAAGATTCTGAGTGGCCAAAAACTCTACAAGTGGCTATGATTCTAGGTGTATCTGTATCCTATAGAATAAAATAATGACTTAGGGCAGCACGGTGGCCCAGTGGTTAACACTGTTGCCTCACAGCAAGAAGGTCCTGGGTTCGAATCCCGGGGTTGTCCAACCTCGGGAGGTTGTCCTCTGTGTGGAGTTTGCATGTTCTCCTCGTGTCTGCGTGGGTTTCCTCCGGGTGCACCGGTTTCCTCCCACAGTCCAAAGACATGTAGGTCAGCTGAATCAGCCATACTAAATCGTCCCTAGGTGTAAATGTGTTGGCCCTGCGATGGCCTGGCGGCCTGTCCAGGGTGTCTCCCCACCTGCCGTCCAATGACTGCTGGGATAGGCTCCACCATCCCGCGACCCTAATTAGGACAAGTGGCTTGGATAATGGAGTGGAATTATGGATGCAAACATGTCTGATTTAAAGTTCTGATGCAATTACAAAACACCACACATCAGATTTTATACTCAATTTCTTTATTACTTTTATCATTTCAATTATTTGTATAATTTAATAATAACCAACCTGGCATTCTGTTTCCATATTTTTATCTCTAAATAAAAAAAGAGATTAGTATGACTATGACTGGGGGGGGGGGCAATGGGGTGGTCCGTTATTTTAGCATGGTGGCTACGGCCCCACCCATGGCCACCCCTTGGGGGCGCCATTGCTCAAACCGGGCTGAGAGTCCATTGTACACTGGTCACTTCCTCAGAGCTGCCACCACATCTCCAGTGTCACCACCCCCCCCCCCCCGTCTTAACTTTTATTTGTGCAACAAAATGATAACAATAAAAGCATGGAACAATACAAAACGTGGTGTTGGAAGATAGGACAAAGGAGGTAACAGAGTTACAATATAACCAGACATAATCCAGACAGAACCAAGCAAATAAAGAGAAAACAAACCCGTAAACAAACCAGAAAGATAGAAAGAAAAGAAGAAAAAAGGCAAGTACAACTCTATGGTCACTGAGGGGGTGAAGGTTCAGATGAGAAGGGTTCACGCGTCTAAATATGCACCTATGTGTGTGTTGGTGCGAATGTCTGTGTGGTTGTGTGGAGAGGGTTGTAATTATGAAAATAATAATAATAATATCACTGGTAATATCAAGAGGATAAACATAGGGGTGTCCGGGTGGCATAGCGGTCTATTCCGTTGTCTGTCAACATGGGGATCGCTGGTTTTAATCCCTGTGTTACCTCTGGCTTGGTTGGGTGTCCCTACAGACACAATTGGCCGTGTCTGCGGGTGGGAAGCCTGATGTGGGTATGTGTCCTGGTCACTGCACTAGCGCCTCCTCTGGTTGGTTGGGGCGCCTGTTCAGGGGGGAGGGGGAACTGGGGGAATAGCGTGATCCTCCCACGTGCTACATCCCCCTGGCGAAACTCCTCACTGTCAGGTGAAAAGAAGCGGCTGGCGACTCCACATGTATCGGAGGAGGCATGTGGTAGTCTGCAGCCCTCCCCGAATCAGCAGAGGCGGTGGAGCAGAGACTGAGGCAGCTCGGAAGAGTGGGGTAATTGGCCAGATCCATGCATCCATCCATTAACCAAACCGCTCATCCTGCTCTCAGGCTCGCAGGGATGCTGGAGCCCATCCCAGCAGTCAACTGGAGAGAAAAGGCGGGGGGGTCCACAAAATAAAAACAGAATAAACATGGCAGAGGAGAAAAAACGACTTAAGAATGATTATAATAATGACAACAACAGCAATAACCATAGTTACAATATCTTTGATTGGAAATGAAAAGAGTATAACAGTAAATAGTAAGTACACATAATAATGATAGTTCACGGGAGCAGTTTAGAGGGAAAGAGTGAGAAGGGAAAACGGGATGAATGGATATATTAGAGGGCACTGGGGGGTCTGAATGTGTGTGTGTGTGTGTGTGTGTGTGTGTGTGTGCGTGTGTGTGTGTGTGTGTCTTATTAAAAATTTGAAGTTTAAATTTGAATTCACTCTCTCCCTTGGCTCCTCTTTCTCCTAAAGTTCTCCTTCCCTCCCGTTCTTTCTTTCGTTCTGTGTGAGTGTTTGGTCGCCTGTCCGTCCATCTGTCTGTCCGTCCTCCCTTTGCCTTTGTTTGTTTGTTTGTCTCTTTCATTCTTCCTTCCTTTCTGTCTCCCCTTTTGTTTTTCCTTCCATTCCTTCTTTCTCTCTGCTTGTCTTTCTTTCTGTTTTTCTTTCGGCTTTGAAAAGGGTGGCAGTACAGGGCAAGATGAATTAAGTCCTTTACGAGCAATTAGAGTAAAGGAAAACTACCTTCCTCGTCTTGTAAGCTGACCATCGGGCGACGCCGTGGCGTGGAGCTAATGGTGTAATATGTGATGTCTTGGCATTCCACATGTCCTGTAGTGTTGAGAAGTGAATGAACAAATTACTCCAGCCGAGCATGTCAAGAGCCGGGGAAATTAATGAAATTTGTGAGATGGCTCTTGCACAACTCCCCTAGTGGTGTTTGGGCCTGCCGGAGGGGAGGAGTTGAAAAAGCGTCGAGGGATCCAGGGCCTTGCGGGCGCAAGAGACGACGCCTCATCTCCCAAGAATGCTTTCCTGCCAGCGTGTCGCTGGGTCCCTCAGGCATACGCATGAAGACATGACCTCATACACACACTCGCACACATGCAACACAGGGCAGAGGTACAGTCACGCCATTTAGGGTGCACATTGCGTGTGCCCTGAGTGTTAGTATGCACATCCCTGCATGCACGTGTGAAGGCAACACAATTACGCACACATTTTTGGACCACTTAACCTCACACTTACCAGCTAATGCGCTTGCATTATTCACGGTGAGCGCCAGCCACGTTTGTCATGGTGTGGTAGGGCCTTGGATGTCCTGTGCTGGAACATGCGGTGCGGCCAGCATTCTGTATGCGGAGACAGGAGGAGAAAACAGGAGAAAAGGGGAGAAGAGATGCTCATTTGCATATGTTGGCGTGTCCATATACAGAATAGGTGAGGAGGGCTCATGTGGATGCATATGCATGCTTCTGTGTGTGTACATGTATATGTGGTCGCTTCATGGGTCCGTGATTGTGAGTCGGCTTAATGTTGTGTAATTGCGGTAATGAGGTGTCTTGTTGACATCGAGCTGGGCGGAGGCGCTGGACTCGTGTTTTGTCTACTTTGGTGCAAACGTCTGTAGCAGTTTCTCCAGTACTGTAGACAAACACAGGAGCACAGGCAAGAAAATCAGGTTTTTGTCTCCCCCCCCACACACACACAGAGTTAGACACAGCTGGCTAAAATGAGATAAACACAAACACATAGTTTGGCAGGGCTCTTGTGGCCCCGAGGCGCCTCTCCTACTGACACAGATCAATATGCGGCGCCCCTTCTGGTCATAGGTTACTTAAAAGAGGGTTAATCGGGTTCAGCTGCATCCGCCTTTCTTTTTTGTATCTTACCGCATTTCTACTGAAGCGTCCAAGACATAACAGCCCCATACCTGCGAATTCAGATACAATGCTGGTTAATGTCTCCAGAAGTTTTCCGACGACTCCTTTATTGGTGGAGAATCGGAAGAAGGAAGAGGGAGGACATATCTAGTCGGGGTCTGACGGAGAGCAGTGTCAGCTGGTATAAAAAAATTGATTTCTGACAGGCTTCACGGGGTTTTACTAGTTCCTGCGGCTGCATATCAACAGTAAGGCAAAGTGGACTGAAGTAGTGGTGTCCAATACGGGGATCGCCAGTTCGAATCCCTGCATTACTCTTGACTTGATCTGGCGTCGGATGTGGGTATGTGTCCTGGTCGATGGCAAGTTAAAAAGAGCATGTAGGAGATCGCTGGTTCGAATCCCCATGTGACCTCCGACTTTGTCGGGCGTCCCTACAGGCCCAACTGGCTGTGTCTGCGGGTGGGAAGCCGGATGTGGGTATGTGTCCTGGTCGCTGCACCAGCACCTCCTCTGGTCAGTCGGGGCGGCTGTTCGGGGGGAGGGGGAACTGGGGGGAATGGCGTGATCCTCCCATGCATTATGTCCCCCTGGTGAAACTCCTCACTGTCAGGTGAAAAGAAGTGGCCGGTGACTCCACATGTATTGGAGGAGGCACGTGCTAGGCTGCAGCCCTCCATGGATCGGCAGAGGGGGTGGAGCAGTGACCGGGACAGCTCAGAAGAGTGGGGTAATTGGTCAGATATAATTGAGGAGTAAAAATAATGGGGGGGGGGTAGTGGTGGTCCAGAGAAGGAGGTATCAAGACAGAAGATTGCAGACAGACTAACCAAGATGGTTGAAAAAGGCTGGGCTTGTCTCAGAGCTGGGTCTGAAGTCTCTGAGGGTAGAAACAGAGATTTTTGGATAAGGGACGAGCTCAATTCGTGCTGAGGCATGGCATCTGAACTGAACTGAACTGGACTGAACTGGACTGGACTGGACTGGACTGATTATGACTGGCCTCCCTCATCTGTTCACATTACTGATCTAATCCATACATCAGCTTTACGGGGTTTTATGCCTGGCATTGGTATCTCCTCATTCTGTTACTAAATTTGTAAATATTTGTCAAAACGGGTCGCGTGCTCTGGTCACTTGCTATTTTTGCCCTTATTTGTGACTTTTTTTTTAATAATTCTGTACATTTCTGTGCCTACTACATAGTTGTTGCCTGCCATGTGTTATGAATGTCATCGTTCAGAATGACCCTGTGTTATTATTTGATATATATATATATATATATATATATATATGTTGTGTATGAACATTTCATTGAGACTTGGTTCACTGCTGTGGATGTTGGAGAGGTTGGGGGTGGGAAGGCCGGTGATATCGGAGGCTGTGTGTGTGTGTGAGATATGGATGGGTTTGTTCGTGTTGACTGCAGTTGACATAAAGAAGCAGATGGGAGAGTGTTGTATTATGGGATGAACTGTGCTTTTGTAGCGTAACAACAGAAGGAGGGCCGCAGCAGAAAGTGCTCTGAGTTTGAGTCTCACAGAGAGTCTTTGCTGGCAGCGTTTTTGCCATGGATGTGATTCGTGTGTTGACTGAAACCGAGTTTATCGTCCAAGCTCAGACCGATCTATCCAAATCCATCTCAACAGCCTCACGATGGATAGATGTGGGGTTATGAGCCATACAGTGTGTACTGGATGAGCTGAATACCGCATGTGATGTTAGCGGGTTTTACTGCTGATTTACAGCCTATATGCACGCCTGTATATAGGCTGTAATATCAATTTATTTGTCTTTTGTGTAATTTCAGAGGCGTTGAAATAAAATGTCCAATGATTTGTGATACCTTAGCTTAGCGTGATCCGTTTTCGTCAAGTGACTCTGTCTTATTTCATTCATTCATTCATTCATTTATTGATTTATTTGTTCATTCATTCATTTATATCAGTATCAGGGCATTTGCACAACAGTTTTTCTTTATATCTTCATTTCTAGAAACTTTGGTTCATACAAACTATGGCAAGGTAAAAAGAGCATGTAGGGGATCCCTGGTTCAAATCCCCGTGTTACCTCCAGCTTCATCGGGCGTCCCAACAGACCCAATTGGCCGTGTCAGCGGGTGGGAAGCCGGATGTGGGTATGTGTCCTGGTCGCTGCACTAGCGCCTCCTCTGGTTGGTTGGGGCGGGCGTTCAGGGGGGAGGGGGAACTGGGGGGAATAGTGTGATCCTCCCACATGCTACGTTCCACTGGTGAAACTCCTCAATGTCAGGTGAAAAGAAAGGGCTGGCGACTCCACATGTATTGGAGGAGGCATGTGGTAGTCTGCAGCCCTCCCCGGATCGGCAGAGGGGGTGGAGCAGCAACCGGGACAGCTTGGAAGAGTGGGGTAGTTGGCAAAGTACAACTGGGGAGAAAAAGGGGGGAAATCCATCCATCCATTATCCAAACCGCTTATCCGGCTCTCAGGGTCGCGAGGATGCTTGAGCCTATCCCAGCAGTCATTGGGCGGCAGGTGGGGAGAGACACTGGACAGGCCGCCAGGCCACCACAGGGCCGACACACACACACACACACACACACACACACACACACATTAACTCCTATGGACAACTTAGTACAGCCCATTCAACTGACCTACATGTCTTTGGACTGTGGGAGGAAACTGGAGCACCCAGAGGAAACCCACGCAGACACGAGTAGAACATGCAAACTCAACACAGAGGACGACCCGGGACGACCCCCAAAGTTGGACTACCCCGGGGCTCTAATCCAAAACCTTCTTGCTGTGAGGTGACCGCACCAACCACTGCGCCACCGTGTTGCCCTCAGGGAAATCCAAAGAAGAGCGTGTAGATATTTACTCCTGGGCATTTGTAACTAAGTCACCGGAAAATATGTGAGTAAGTCAACGTGAAAAGGGAAAAAATAAAGTACCCAGTTCAATCAGATAACACATAATCCCCCCCCCTTTTTTTCCAAATTGTAATTACCCCACTCTTCTGAGCTGTCCCGGTCGCTGCTCCACCCCCTCTGCCAATCCGAGGAGGGCTGCAGCCTGCCACATCTCCTCCGATACATGTGGAGTCACCAGCTGCTTCTTTTCACCTGACAGTGAGGAGTTTTGCCAGACAGCCATAACACATGAGAGGATCACGCTATTCCCCCCAGTTCCCCCTCCCCCCTGAACAGGCACCCCGACCGACCAGAGGAGGCGCTAGTGCAGCTACCAGGATGCATACCCACGTCCAGCTTCCCACCCGCAGACACAGCCAATTGTGTCTGTAGGGACGCCCAGCCAAGCTGGAGGTAACACACATATATGAATTTAAGTCATTTTATGGAAATGCAATTTGAATAAGGGTCCCGCTTTTCTCACTGCTTGAGGATTCAGACGCTGGTTCACTAGATTAAGGAGTGAGGACATCACTGAAATAATGGTTGAAGATGTTAAGATTTTCACTGGGACTAATGAAGAAGGACAGGATTAGGAGCGATTATATTAGGGACCGCTCAGGTTGGACGGTTTGGAGACAAACAAGAGAGGCAAGATTGAGATGGCTTGGACATGTGTGGAGGAGAGATGCTGGGTATATTGAGAGGAGGATACTGAATATGGAGCTTCCAGGGAAGAGGAGAAGAGGAAGGCCAAAGAGGAGGTTTATGGATGTGGTGAGGGAAGAAATGCAGGTGACTGGTGTGATAGAGGAAGACGCAGAAGACAGGAAGAAATAGAAACGGATGATCCGCTGCGGCGACCCCTAACGGGAGCAGCCGAAAGTAGTAGTAGACATCAAAATTCCCCTTTGGGAAACCATGAGAAACAGAGCCCACAGGTGGATGTTGAGGAGGTGGTCGAAGCAAAAGAGCATCTACAGGCCGGAGCAGAAGGAGTAGGAGTAAAAAGTGGCGTAAAATAAAAACCGGATGATCCGCTCAGTAGACATGACCTGATCGACTGAGAGTGTACTTTGAAAGAAACAAATGAAACAGGCTGCTCCTATTACTGAATATAGTCTGGTGATTTTTGTGTTGCCAGTGCAGACCACATAGAAACCTGATGAAATAAGGGTTGAAACCAACAGCGTTTACCCTCCATGGGCCATGAAAAGTACAGTAGGTGTTTCAGTGAAAGGACACACGCAGATGTGTTCAAATGAACGGTTTCAATTTCATTAAATACATTTTGTACGAGACAAACACAACTCAGCACACCCGTAACGTCTGGTGCAATGACTTTCTGTTCCTCATTCGTTTTGAACCAAACAGTGGGCCTGCTGTGTTGACAGACGGGTGGGTAAACCAATGCAACGATTATGCAACCGAGATGTTTTTCTTTTTCCTCTGAACAGACAGGAAGACATAAATTTAATGGTTACATTAGGAGCTAGGGAGCATTATACTTTATAATCCTCTGATAGATGGTTGCGTTTCATTTCTGTTCAGAAATAAACTCTTACATGGAATTCAGCAACCTTACTTTACCTCCATAGTGAAACCCCAAAAAAAAAAAAGGGATATTAGAAAAGTCAAGAGAGAAGCTCTACAAGCATGTATTGACCTTCTCCATACGCACGATCTGATATCACCATGTTGGTGTTCCCACGACATCATAAATGTTGCTCCAGTGCCATCATTGCAACCGACCAATCACATTGTTGTGATGTCGTGCCTTTGCGACTTGTGGGGGGCTGGAAAAATACCAAAGCTAAACTGACATAGTCTCAACCTCAACCTAGCCTTAACCTTAACCTAGCACTTAGGCCGGGATCAGAGTACACGAAGTCAGCCCGATTTTAACACGATTTTGTCGTTGCCGACAAATTTCCAGCGTCAGGCCCGATTTTGAACATCGGGAAATACAAACGAGCATCTTCAGCCTGTGTAGTGCGACATAATTGAAGAACAGTGATGTGGTGTCTGGGACGCACCACATACAGTGCATCCGGAAAGTATTCACACCCCTTCACTTTCCCCACATTTTGTTATGTTACAGCCTTATTCCAAAATTGATTAAATTCCTTTTTTTCTCATCAATCTACATACAATACCCCATAATGACAAAGCGAAACAGGTTTTGTAGAAATTTTATCACATTTATTAAAAATAAAAAACTGAAATATTGCATGTACGTAAGTATTCACACCCTTTACTCGATAGTTGGTTTAGGCACCCTTGGCAGCGATTACAGCCTCAAGTCTTCTTGCGTATGAAGCTACAAATTTGGCACACCTATATTTGGGATATTTTTCCCATTCTCTGCAGATCCTCTCGAGCTCTGTAAGGTTAGATGGGGAGCGTCGCCGCACAGCTTTTTTCAGGTCTTTCCAGAGATGTTTAATGGGGTTTAAGTCTGGGCTCTGGCTGGGCCACTCAAGGACATTCACAGACTTGTCCCGAAGCCACTCCTTCGTTGTCTTGGCTGTGTGCTTAGGGTCGTTGTCGTGTTGAAAGGTAAACCTTCACCCCAGTCTGAGGTCCTGAGTGCTCTGGAGCAGGTTTTCATCAAGGATCTCTCTGTACTTTGCTTCATTCATCTTTCCCTCGATCCTGACTAGTCTCCCAGTTCCTGCCGCTGAAAAATATCCCCACAGCATGATGCTGCCACCACCATGCTTCACTGTAGGGATGGTATTAGCAAGGTGATGAGAGGGGCCTGGTTTCTTCCAGATGTGACGTTTGGCATTCAGGCCAAAGAGTTCAATCTTGGTTTCATCAGACCAGAGAATCTTGTTTCTCATGGTCTGAGAGTCCTTTAGGTGCTTTCTGGCAAACTCCAAGCAGGCTGTCATGTGCCTTTTACTGAGCAGAGGCTTCCGTCTGGCCACTCTACCATAAAGGCCTGATTGGTGGAGTGCTGCAGAGATGGTTGTCCTTCTGGAAGGTTCTCCCATCTCCACAGAGGAACACTGGAGCTCTGTCAGATTGACCATCGGGTTCTTGGACCTGCCTGACCAAGGCCCTTCTCCCCCGATTGCTCAGTTTGGCTGAGCGGCCAGCTCTAGGAAGAGTCCTGGTGGATCCAAACTTCTTCCATTTATGAATGATGGAGACCACTGTGCTCTTCGGGACCTTCAAAGCTGTAGACATTTTTTTGTGCCCTTCCCCAGATCTGTGCCTCGATACAATCCTGTCTTGGAGGTCACAGACAATTCCTTTGACTTCATGGCTTGGTTTCTGCTCTGACATGCGATGTCAACAGTGGGACCTTATATAGACAGGTGTGTGCCTTTCCAAATCATTTCCAATCAATTGAATTTACTACGGGTGGACTCCAATCAAGATGTAGAAACATCTCAAGGATGATCAGTGGAAACAGGATGAACCTGAGGTCAATTGAGTGTCATAGCAAAGGGTGTGAATACTTATGTACGTGCAATATTTCAGTTTTTGATTTTTAATAAATTTGCAAAAATTTCTACAAAACCTTTTTCACTTTCTCATTATGGGGTATTGTGTGTAGATTGATGAGGAAAAAAAAGGAATTTAATCCATTTTGGAATAAGAATGTAACATAACAAAATGTGGGGAAAGTGAAGGGGTGTGAATACTTTTCGGATGCACTGTAATTCTGATGAAAGCATGTCAACTTTTTTTTTCCTGCCTAGTCTGACATCTCTAGTGCACACATGTAAACATGGCAAAGAGAAAGAGATGCTGATGTTGCTGCTGTCAGTTCGAACAGCAAAACCGAGGAAAGGTTCGTTGAGCAGTGGCAACAAAACCCCTATCTCTTTGACGTTTCCTCAAGGGAGAACCATGACAGAGTTAAAAAAGACAAACGTGGGAGTCTGCGGTGGTGTAGCACTCCAAGCATCGGCTTTGTGTCGATGCAGTTGCCCACTGGGGGCCGGGGTTTGCGCCCCGATAGTCAGATCCGACTATGGCCGGACTCGATGAAGCAGTAATAATTGGCAACGCTGTCTTCGGGAGGGGGGAAGAGTCGGCTTGTGTTCGTCACATGAATGCGTCTCTGTGTGTGTCGGAAAAAGCAGTGGTTCGGCTTGGATTCGCCTTGTCACGAAAGTGGCGAGGCGTCTCCTTCGAGACTGCCGGCCGGAGAGATGCAGTTGGCGAACGCATGCAGTACGAGGGTGGGTGTTTGAACTAAAATAGGGATCGATTGGCCACTAAATTGGGAGAAAAAGGAAAAAAATCAGAACTAAATTTTTTTTTTATTAAAAAGAAAAGATAAATGTTGGCAAGAAATAGAGGAGGCACTTCAGCAGCCCGGTGAGTAGCTGGTTAAGCTTTGCTAGGTTAGCATTCTGCAGTAGCACTAGCTGCAACAGCATCCACAATCATTTTTTCTTTCTTTTTTTTCCTTTTCTTTTGGGACAGCATGGCTCAAGAGGTAGAGCGGGTCGCCTAGTAATTGGAAGGTCACTGGTTCGGTCCCCGGCTCCTGCAAAGAGCGTGTTGAAGTGTCCTTGAGCAAGACACTGAACCCCTAACTGCTCCTGATGAGCAGATTGGCTCCTTGCATGGCAGCCTCTGCCGTCAGTGTATGAATGTGTGTGTGAATGGGTGAATTGGAGACATACACTGTAAAGTACTTTGAGTAGTCAGTAGACTAGAAAAGCACTAAAATGCAGTCCATTTACCATTTCCAGTTAAAGCAAGACCTCCAGCATCATGCATAATGGTTCTGTCGCCACGATTGACAATTTCTTGACCCTCTTCCTCAATGACCTATGAACTTGCGCAAGATCATGAAAGGCCGCATACGATGATTGGTTGGGGTCATACTTGTAGTGTTGCTAGTCCTCCTGGCCAAGAAATGGCAAGAATGCATGGCACTATGATGGGCTAATCTGACATGGTGACCATCGTGAGAGACAAAAATATCGTGTAGTCTGATCCCAGCATTACCTTCCCCTAACCTTAAATGATAGCTAAGCTTAACCTAACCGATAGCTAACCCACAACCATCTTTTGCCCCCAAGTCACAAAGGCACGATAGCACATTGGTCAGTTGCAGTGATGGTCCTGGAGCAACATCAATTATGATGTTGTAGGTACAACACCAACACAGTGATATCAGATACACCTTCGCCATACAAAGGACAATGTGATTTAAGGGATCTGACCAAACAGAATACTAACATGTTTTTTGTACATCTGTTCACAAGGATTTTGATTGACGATTAATGGGTCTTTTGATATGTTTCTCGCGTGCACAGCTGTTGTATGATTGATTTTGTCCGGGTTTTTTTTGCCTTTTTTCAAGGCATTTAGCTCATTATTGACTCAATTCCTTGTGATAAAATTCATATTCGGCGTGCAAACGCTATGACGGCAACTGCAATCAATTTGGTCAGACGCACTTCTGTCAAAATTGAAATCCATTTATCACCCCTCTCAAGAAATAATGGAAGGTAATGACCTATGAATTACACCTCCGTGACGCAAATGGTAACTAGCAGCGCATGGATCAAACGGGATTTGTGAGAGAGCGCACACAGATTGGAGCACTCTCACTCTTTCACTTCACGCAAAGCCACTTTTCAAAATGACACCCTCGGGTCCTCATACCGTCCTATTCACTTGTTATCCTTATCATAGTGTTGAACAATTACCCCTTTTTATTTCTTATGGCCTGTTATTCCTCGCAAATCAGAAACAAACCTCTCCATGAAGCCAATGGCCGTGGTCTGGTAGTGGTTGTTGGCAGTGAAGGTGCCAAGAAGCAACAGTGAATGCTTGTTGACATTTTACTGTTTTTGTTGGTCTGTTTCCTTTTTTTTTCATTTTATTTTATTTATCTTCTTATTTTACAGGAAAAGTAGACAACCAAGTCCAGATGGTATTTGTTGAGTCTTTGGACGGCAAGCGTGTGTGTGTGTGTGTGTGTGTGTGTGTGTGTGTGTAGCTAGCAATTATGCTAGTAAGAACGAAGCTGGCCTCTTAAAATAAAGTGGCAATTCCCAGGCAACCCACAGCGAGATCTGTGATAGATTAAAGAACATTAAACTGATACATTTAACCTGTTTAGGGGTATATGTATTTGTGTGTGTGTGTGTGTGTGTGTGTGTGTGTGTGTGTTTCTCTTATGTTGTTCCCCTGTCTCCCTATCAGGTTCAGAATAGTTTCCTCTCTGAAATGATGTCTAGTTAATTTTAGCAGATGAATGTCTCCACTGTAAGAAGAAACACTACTCTAGGTTCAGTGAAATGTTGTGGCAGCAACCTGCATTTATTGCTGGAGTAAACATAACATGTTACCACATGTCTTGTAAGCCCAAAGCACCTTACAAAACAGTCACCATCTAGCAGGTTCTATATCCATCAGTGTTGGACAAGTTACTTTCAAAATGTAATGCATTACATTTTACTCGTTACTTTCATTTGACAGTAATATGTTACTTTACAGTGTTACTGTAGATGCAGAGTAATCCATTACTGATTACACTACTTTTGCGTTACTTTCACCAAAATAGCCACAGACATACGATTAGGCGTTATAAAATGGGAGAGGGTAGTGTTTCACTGCGGGTACTCAAAGCACAGAAGCTCAAGTTTTTTGCAGTTCATTACAAATCCAATGGTCGGTGATATTGTGTAGCCCAATGAACCTGAAACATCTTATATTAACCGCTCATGTTAATAACAGTGTGATGATATATAGAACAATTAAATAGCCTTGACCTTTTTAAATAAAAGAATGGCCTTGGACACAGGGATGGGCAGGCAGACAAAGAATCAGAGTCTGATAAATTATGTTCTTGTACTTTACTTGGATATACTGAAAGTAATAGGAGTATAAAACGTAGAGTCTGACTCTACAGCCATCTCAACCATCGAATTTATGCAACAGCAAATTCTTCAGGGGATATTTTTTCTGGTGGCGTTGTATGGCTGAATTCTTAAAAAAAAAACTTAATTTACGGCCTAAATACACCAGGTAAGGACACGGCGTGACACGTCTGCTGCAGCAGAACATGTTCATTATAATCAACTGAAGCTGCTACGCTGACCACGGAGGCCACGCCCACCCGCGCAGGCGCCCGCGCTGCTGATCTCTTTTTTTTTATGACTTGCTCATTTATTTTTCTCTACGTTCGGCTACGCAGCCCTCCAACAGGACTACAATCTGTTTAAAAATGATTAAAATAAATACCTCATTGTACCAGAGGCAATGCGATGCAGCAGTGCAACCTTGTGGGGTTTTTTTTAATGCACAGTCAATGTGTAGCATTAAAATGATGTAGTTAATCAATTCGGTATTGTAAAGCGATGTTGAGTGTTAGAAATGCGCTATATAAGAATGAGTTATTATTATTATTATTTTTACCAGGTAAAGCATTTGCCACTTAACTTGCTTGATATCTACTCACCACAACCCAGATACAGTTGGTGCAGCAGGTAGCAAGACTAGGTTAAAACGTCGTGTACGGCTGAACTGCGACTACATTTAAAAAGCGGCTGTTTTTGCGTGACTGCTTTTAAAAAATGGCTGCTTTGACATCGGTTCTGTGAACAGCGGCTGTACTGGACAACAATTTCAAACCCTGATTATTTATACAGTTGAATAGAACCGATTTATTTTTGCATGAAATAATTACCTGGCTACAATCACTGCTGCCATGATCTGGGCGTGACATCCCTTGTGAATGTGCTTCAGTTACCACCAACTCTGAAAACGTTAATGATGTTCTCTCTAACTGCGTGTGGCAACTAGCGCTGGTGTTTGTGAATTGGACTTTTTGGCAATGAGGCGTTTCAGTAGTTTCCACGAACAGCATTATATCACGTTCGTTAGCGTGCGAACCGCTGCAGATTCACGGCCAATGGGGAAACGCCCACTTCCCTGTTTACCAGCGATGTCATTGGTCGGCCTACCAATCGTGTAACTTCATTGACGTTGTTGCTCATCGCTAGCTGGAACCGTCGTTGGTCACCTGACAGGGACATTCACATTTGTAAGGCTTGCCCCGCTAGCCGGTCCAGCCAAAAAACCTGCTCCGCCCCACCTACGTGACGTGCTGCGTCCGTGCCTGGTGGATTTCGGGGTGGTAATGTGTTACTTGACTATAACTGTAATTATATTACCGAAATCCTATTAGAAACACTATATATTACTTAATTACCGCTAAAAGTAATGTATTACTGTAATGCTGATGCATTACCCCAACACTGATATCCACGTGTTACCAACCGGCATCATGGAGCGCTACATAGTAACCGTGTTATAGTAGTATTATATGAAGTAACAATTGCTACCGAAAGTAGTAATCGTATCACTATTGTACAATATGAAACAGTATTAGCAGTAAATGCTGCATAGTGATCATATTGAGTGCATTACTGTAAGTGTGTGGTGCCCTAGGCCTAGGTCATCAATCATTATACAAAATATTTCCATGATCTTGTTAGATTTAATTTCAGATGATGCGATTTTTGCCCATATGACAAACTGATTAGATGTCTTATTCACCCAAGTTTCATCAGAACTGCCCATGCTCATAAGGCCTAAGGCATATATATATATATATATATAATTATTTTATTGGAAAAAGTGGCCCATATAAACTCTAGGTAGATTTTTTTTTTTTCATGAATTAAGATTTTATTTTTCCTCACTTTGGACTGGCATGAAGGCCAGGCTGGACCATAAAGAGAGTTTAGCATACAATCTTAATTCTTATTCCTTTATTAATTTATAAATTTTAACCATTTAGCTGCTCATTATGAAAACACTTAAAGAATCATATAAAGTGGGGCATCTGGGTAGTGTAGCGGACTATTCCATTGCCTACCAACACGGGGATCACCAGTTCGAATCCCCTCGTTACCTCCGGCTTGGTCGGGCATCCCGACAGACACAATTGGCCATGTCTGCGGGTGGGAAGCTGACTATGGGTATGTGTCCTGGTCGCTGCACTAGCGTCTCCTGTGGTCGGTCGAGGCCCGTGCTCGGGGGAATAGCGTGATCCTCCCATGCACTACGTCCCCCTGGTGACACTCCTCACTGTCAGGTGAAAAGAAACGGCTGGCGACTCTCTACATGTATCGGAGGAGGCGTGTGGTAGGCTGCAGTCCTCCCCGGATCGGCAGAGGGGGTGGAGCAGTGACTGGGACAGCTCGGAAGAGTGGGTTAATTGGCCAGATACAATTGGGGGAGGAAGGAGGACAAATCCAAAAAAAGAACCATATAAAGTAACAAATGTTCATCCAGACAGTGATTGTACCCATTACTTAAGTTATGAACAGTTCTGGCAGGACAAGCACACAATGGCTAATAAAGTATAAATCAGGGCCAGCAAAGCTTGCTCTGCAGACCCGGCATTGTTCAGAGGAAAGAACATAAATGAATTTCAATAAATATAATATTTTCCCTTTTTTTGCATCCTTCATCAAAATCAGTATATCATCAGTGTTCTGGGTCAACAGTCACTTGTTATTTTCGACGTATTATTATTTTCATTATTATTATCATTACTCTTATTTTTATTGACTTGAAGTAGTAGGTTTGTTTTCTATTTCATAGAGTTGCTCGCTATAGTCTGGTGGTAAGACCCAGCAGCCCGGCTGGATGTGTCCTTGTGGATCCGTCTGTATTCATGCAGACTTAATTGTTGCTACTTGGTTCCAGCAGCCCGCCTGTCCATCTGTGTGTGTGTGTGGGGGGGGGGACTTGGTGCACTACTGGTGATGTGTGTGTGTTTGTCTTTTCTTTGTGGGAGGACTGTGTGTGTAGGTGTATAGCTTACATTCGTTCTGATTGATTTCTTTTGTGACACATGAGCCTTTTTCTGGTCTTCCAGTGGCCACGGAGAGATGAAATGTCTCGCCGGTGGTCTTCGTGCGAATTGGAACAGGTTACATTACGGCAGAAGAATTCCACTGAAACTGTGCATACTGTGTGAGTGTGCGCGCTTGTGTGTGTGTGTGTTGCCCTTTTTCCTGACATTGTTTTGAGTTGGATGAGCTGCTGCAGTTTGGCTAGAGAGAGAGACACCATGAAAGTGTGTTATAAAGCAGTAAGCAATGATAAGATGTGCCACTGGGGACAACATTTTTCTGTGTGCCATAATCCAGAATGCGCATTTTGGATTCCTTTATCTATTTTAACAGGGATCCTCATCTCTTAAATAAATGCATGGCCCGCTACTGGTAAATATCAACGTGTAATTGGAGAATTTGTTAGGTTGGCCTCAGTGACATGCAGAAAGTCCTATCTGCTGTCTGATCCACATTAAGATTCCTAAGTAAAACATTATCATCTTTAAAGCACCTGTCCTTTCCATTAAGGAGCAGAGAAAAACAGCAGCACATTTGCTGGAAGGGTCTGCATGCGCACACACACACACACACACACACACATGCACACACCAAGGGTCCGGGCCTGCACAACTGAACTGACGACAGCAGGCATGACTTCAGAAGGTGAGACATCCCATAACTCACATCAGCCTCCTGGCAATGGCTGATTTTTCCAGCCAATCATACTCTAAGAATGCTCAGGGTAAACAACCCCAGATGAATGACAACTTCCTCAGCGCTGTGGTCCTCTACAACTGAAACTGGGTTTGTGTGTGTGTGGGGGGGTGGGGGTCTCAGTGTGTGTGTGTGTGTTTGTGTGTGTGTGTTTGTGTGCGTGCGTGCATGTGCGCATGTGCGCATGTGCATACTTCTACCCTCTGATCTGCATGATAAATGAAACGCCCATTGTCAAAGTCAGGCTGTGTTCATTTTCCATTGGAGAAGCGTTTCCCTTTTCCATCCTTTGTTAAAAACAGTTCTGGTATTCTTGGTGAAGAGGCTGTAAAAAGTATTCAACCCCGGTGAACTTTTTCATTTTCTGCTTCCTTAGATCGTCGAGTCACCGTATGTTTTAACTGGGTATTTCCACTGATCAGCAGATAAATACGATGTCAAAGCCAGAATGAATCTCTAAAAGAACAATCCGCAATTTGTTATGAATATGAAACAGAACAGCTGATTCCTAAATTATTTGCCGCTTTTGTTGTGAAACACCGACTCACTTACTGTAAACCAGCTCTGTTGAAAACAGGTGTTTTTGGAAATCACACAGTTGTGTGTTTACAGTTGTTTTCAGCTCCAAAGCTCTTAATCTGAGAGAGCACGCAGTTGGTTAGGGGACTTCCTGAATGGAGACAAATACATCAAGCTGAAAGATCATTCCCAAATCTGGATCACGTTTATGGTATAAGGAAGTTTCTTAGGCCCCATTAGATAAGAAATGGTTGAGTAAGCTTAGCTATAAGGTTATACATGGTTATGTTTGAGTGTAAGATTAGAGATGCTCGGGCGTCTGGGTAGCGTGGTGGTCTATTCCGTTGCCTACCAACGTGGGGTCGCCAGTTCGAATCCCCGTGTTACCTCCAACTTTGTCAGGCGCCCCTACAGACACAATTGGCCGTGTCTGCGGGTGGGAAGCCGGATGTGGGTATGTGTCCTGGTTGCTGCACTAGCGCCTCCTCTGGTCGGTCGGGCCACCTGTTCGAGGGGGAGGGGGAACTGGGGGGAATAGCGTGATCCTCCCACATGCTACGTCGCCCTGGTGAAACTCCTCTCTGTCAGGTGAAAAGAAGCGGCAGGTGACTCCACATGTATTGGAGGAGGCACATGGTAGTCTGCAGCCCTCCCTTTGAATGGCAGAGGGGGTGGAGCAGTGACCAGGGCGGCTAGGAAGAATGGGGTAATTGGCCAGAATTCGACTGGGGAGAAAAAGGTGGAGAAAAAAAATTGTTAAGTTTAGGTATAAATTATATATGGTTATGTTTGGGTATAAGATTAGAAATGTTTAAATGTAGGTATGTGTTCGGTGTGGTTAAGGTTAGGGTTAAAGTCTGGGAGGCCAGTCGTTAAAGGGAAATTTTGCAGTTTTTCAACCATATCTTCATACATTAATCGCTGAGGTGACATCTCCATAACATACATAATGCTTGCCAGTGTTGTCTGTATTATCATAGCCCGCTTTAACAAACTGGCTTACTTTCACTATATATTGATGTCAATGGACAGCAGAAGAACCACAAGGCTAAATTGGCTGAGATGTTCGTTTTCAAATTTCTGCCACTGTGAAACACTGGTGCAGTGCATACTGTTATATGTAGGCGATGTGGAACAGCTCTCAGCATGAATATGGCAGTTTCTCCATTCCATTATCCAAGCCGTTTATCCTGTGTAGGGTCACAAGATGCTGGAGCCTACCCCAGCAGTCATTGGATGGCAGGTAGGGAGACACCATGGACAGACCGCCAGTCCATCACAGGCTGACACATTCACACCTAGGGACAATTTAGTACGGCCGATTCACCTGACCTACGTGTCTTTGGACTGTGGGAGGAAACCAAAGCACCTGGAGGAAACCCACGCAAACACAGGGAAAGCATGTGAACTCCACACAGAGGACGACCTGGGATGACCCCCAGGGTTGGACTACCCCAGGGCTCGAACCCAGGACCTTCTTGCTGTGAGGTGACTGTGCTAACCACTCACCACCGTGCCATCCTTGGCAGTTGCCGTGGTAGTTTCGCCATCAAAATGAATTGCACCAAAGCAGTTAAAAGACCACTGGCACTAACTGGACGTGCAGATCATTAGTGGCGAAATTTCCCTTTAAGTGTTATAATCTGTGCTCAGTGTAAATCAGGGTTCATTTTAGATCTGAGTGGAGGTCCTCAACTACATCTCATTACCTACAAATAGGTTGTATACCAATATTTTGCCTGTGAGATTGGGCTGGATGTGAGCTAAATACAGTCCATCCATCTATCCATCCATCATGGCCACTATGAAGCAGGTGCAGTCCTCCATGACTTAGATGAGGGGAAATTTGGGAGACTCTAACACAGCTGTCCAAGCCACTGTAGTCTCAGCTTTATGACAAAGAAGCAAAAAGAAATGAAATGCTGTTCTAGTCCGAGGACACAAAGCCCTTCATGTGAAATGACTGCTTCACGTTATATAGTATGGGAGGCCCCAGTGGGAATCGAACCCCTAACATTGGCAGCATGATGTTGTGGTGATGTTTTGCTCTAGCAGGGCCTTGAATGGCTCGTGAAAATAAAAGGTAAAGTAAATGCCAAAAAAAAAAGTCTGCAAGAGAACTATGAGGAGAAAATTCAACTTCCAGCAGGACATTGACCCCAAAAACAAGGCCAAAATAAGTCACAAAGGACTGGCTTAAAGACAAAATAGTAATTGGGCCTCATTCATCAATCGTTCGTACGGACAAATTTGTTCTTACACACCCATGGGATTTTTTAGCCCCGAATTTGACTTAGAGGCCAGCGTAGAACCTGGGTAACCCCTGAACGTAGACACCAATTAGCTAACACTGACGTCTCTGCAAGCCAGGGTGACTGCTCCTTACAGGCGGTCGACAATAGATGTGAGGGGGAAGGAATTATAAATAACCATCAGGCTTTGCTGCTGACTGTCACACAATCTTGAGAGCTTAAAAAAAAAAAATCCATGGGTGTGTAAGAACAAATTTGTACGTACGAACGATTGATGAATGAGGCCCAATGTCTTTGGATTGGCCGAGTCAGAGACCAGACCTAAATCCAGCTGAGAATTTGTAGCAGGACTTGAAAATTGCTCTTCACTCACGGCTCACTCACTCACTCTTCTAGTCTGACAGAGCTTGAACAATTTTGCAAAGACCAGCAAAATTGCTGCATCCAGATGTGCAAAGCTCGCCCCAAGGTGATCTATTAAATACTGACTTTTAGACTTTTTGTTTGTTTGTTAGATGTTCTGTTTCATATTTGTAAAAAAAAAAGTTTTTAAATTGGTTTGAAGCGATGTGTTCTCACTTTGACCATATATATTTTTGTTCCATTTGATCACTGGCCAAAAAGTGTAATTAAATTCACCGTGCTTGAATGTGGTGAACCATAAAAAAAAGAAAGCGTCCAGCGAGAATAAGTGCTTTTTACAGCCGAGCGGTATGTATTGTTTGTTATTACTCATACGTGCTGATAAAGACTTGAAAGGTAAACCGAAAGACTTACTTTCTAACCTGGCTTGACAGTGAAACTCAATAGTTTAGCGTTTGAACTCTTAGCTCTTATACTAAATAGGTATGACCGATGGAAAGACTGCTAAAAAGACTACAGCCAGCAGTCATAACCTTTATATTATAAATGTAATATTTTAAAGGTATTCATTTTGTCCCACATTCATAATGTTTCCATTAGCTCTCCCTCGAGCTTTTTGGCGCCCACGCAGGACCTACAGGTTTCAGGTCATCTCAGAAAAGCTATCAGATCAGGAATCGCTGCATCCTGCAAAAAACGGCAGATTTACAGCTCTTCCCAATTGGGCCTTTAATAGTCCAGCGATGTCATCTTAGGATAAGATGGTTGGCCTGGGTTAGAGAAAATAAATGCAGGATCATGTTCCTGAGACTGTGGGAAGTACAGCCTGTTACACCTACTGAGAGAAAAATACATTTCAATATGGTTTTGAAAAATTTAAACTGACTGCGCTGCACTGTCCCTGCCAACACTTAAAGTGGGCACATCACTTGCAAGCTGGGGAAAATCAAGGCCCTCGTTTCGCTGCCTCTTCCAGTATTCACAATGACATTCAGCTGCTCTTACGGTGCGATCTGCAAAAAAAAAAAACAACACAAAAACAAAATGAAATTAACTACTTTTTTCTTTTGCATTCCTCTCATGCAAATCGCCGTATCGGAGGCTTTGACACGATAAAGAAACATGGAGGACTGCGGCGAAATCGATGTTGCGGTGAAAAATGGCAGCGCTGAGGCCGGCGAGGAATCGGCGGGTATCGTTTCTCTTGTAGAGATGTAGCGCTCATAGGGGACTCGTGCATCTATCACGAAGGAGGTGCAAAGCAGAACAAGCATTTGGAAGGGAGCTGGAGTTTGCCCTGCGTGATGGAGCGGTACCAGGAAACAAGCTTATAGAGACGGATCAGCCTCTGATAACAAGTGTGAAGAAATACACGCGGCTCGTACTTCCTCGCATACCATTTTCTTGGACTTTTCAACTCTTGTGGTAACAAGTGCTGGCCGACAAAGTGGTTCTTGAGAGCGTAGCTTTCAAGGGTGACGCATTGCTGCTTTTTTTGGTTCCAGAAACATTTTATTTAGCTTTCACCAATCAACATGTTAGAGTGATTGTTTTTGTGCTTTGACTCGAATCCATAAATTCCATCTCCGTGCGCTGTGTTAGACGTCTCCATCCACCGAGACTTTTATTTCAGGTAAATAAGCGGCGTGCCAGCCACCTAAAGCATTGCACCTGTTCTGAATTTGCGCTTTTTTCTCTTTTTTTTTTCTTCTTCTCGTAATCAATTTCCATCTTCGGCTGTGTACAACGCAGAGTGGTAGAAAGCATGAAACCCGAAGAAAAAGTGGGGATGAAGGGGGGGGGATGGATGATGGATGACGGGCTTGCACTTCAACACGGTGTTGCAAGGTAGCAGTGGATCTGCTGCGGAAATGAAACTGTCATAAATTTGACTCAGAAAATTGTTGATCATAATATGGTTTGCACAGAAATGGAAACATAATCTTTGTTGAAGCAACTCCCCTCTACACACACACACACACACACACACAGATAACATCACACAAGCCCACTCATGGAGTTTTGGCGGGAATATATCACCCGTGGCATCGTCGCATGTATTTACGCAACTGAATACCCTCACATGTATGTGCGTCGATCTTTTTTCCGAAAGGCTTGATGACTTTGACATGAAGAAGATATGGCATAGGCATTTGTATTTGACACATTAAGTAAGAAATAGAAACAGACTTTCAGACATTTCCTGGACTAACGCACGAGGATTTAGCATCTAGCTGGATATCTGACAGCAGCCCGCCGTATCCCAGCTCCTGGTGCCCAGGGATAATGGTGTGTTTCTTTTCCTGCACTGTGTCCTTCTGCTTTGCCAACTGGAGACGTTCACCTTCGTCAATCATACAACCACTCTTCACTTTTGCTACAGACTTAATTTCACGACTGCACTACATGCTGCCTTGATTTCGCAGGATTACGCGATTTTGCAGTCCTGTCGAAATTTTGCAAACCCTCAAAGCCATCTCCTGCACACTGGGAGCACCCGTTCTCTACTGCAGCAGCACACTTGAACTGGATTTACTTTGCTTCGCTGAAGCTTTAGACTATGTACACACCAACAACACCTAATCTCATCACACAATCCGACTTTTGTTATTTTTTATCATCACTCTCTCACACACTCACTCTCTCACACACACTCACACACTCACTCTCTCACACTCTCACTCTCACACACGCTCTCTCACACACACTCTCACTCACACACTCTCACTCTCACACACGCTCTCTCTCACACTCTCTCTCTCACACTCACACACTCACTCTCTCTCACACACACACACTCTCTCACACACTCTCACTCTCTCACACACGCTCTCTCACACTCACACACACACTCTCTCACTCTCGCACACTCTCACTCTTTCACTCACTCTATCACAGTCACACACTCTCACTCTCACACACTCTCTCACTCGCCCTCTCGCTCTCTCTCACACACATTCACTCTCTCTCACACACGCACTCACACACTCACTCACACTCACTCACTCACACACTCTCACTCTCTCTCTCACACACACACACACACTCTCGCACACTCTCACTCTTTCACTCGCCCTCTCGCTCTCTCTCACACTCTCTCACACACACTCCCTCTCTCTCTCACTCTCACTCTCTCCCTCTCACACACACACTCTCATTATCACACAATCTCACTTTCACACACACTCTCACTCTCTCTTACTCTCACACTCTCTCACTCTCTCACACACACTCTCACACTCTCGTTTTCTCTCTGACACTGTCACACTCTCACTTTCTCTCACACACACTCGCTTTCTCTCTGACACTCTCACTTCCTCTCTCTTTCACAAACATACTCTCACACTCTGTCTCTGTCTCTCTCTCTCTCTCTCCCTCTCCCTCTGACACTATCTCTCAGGGCAGATCTCATATTCTTAATAGTTTAGACGTGTCAGTCATCCTCAGGTTGGGAATGTGTAAGGATTGCACATGCCTGGAAAGACTTTGTTGAGGGTCACTGAAGTTCCACAATCTGAGGATGGCACTGTTTTACACAACAAATTGGCAGGCGTATTTTTTATTTTGTTTTGGGGGGGGGTTTTCTGCCTTTTTCTTTCTTTCTTTCTTTTTTCCTTGCAGCAGCCTCACAGAGGAAATAGCCGTTGTGAGGATACCTCGACATTAAATAAAAGATGTACATATATCCTCATACTGGCGACCAGTGTTTTAGGCCCACTGGCTGAACTTGATGAACTTAAAAATGGTATAGGAGGAAGCTGATTCTACTTTGGATGGACTTTTTTTTTGCCCGTTGACCTTGAAGGATGACCTGGAGATGTTTAAATGCTGCATCCACTCATGGTTTACAGCATTTTTTATATTCGGTTCAACACAGTCTAGTCAAACTGGGTGTAAAATAGCTCAAATTACATGTTAATTTGTCTTCCAAAGAGCCTGCTGTGGAGCACAATTTAGTGCCACACACTTCCAGTACATAATTTGGTACATAAAATATTCAGACAGAAATTCACACTGAATTCCTAAACGGTGCAATGCGTTGAAAGACTTTTAACTGCATGCGTATGGAGATTGACGATTTTCACAGGTTCCCTTTCGGAGCTAAAACTGCTCAGATATGGGAGAGTAACTCAATTTGCTCCTGCATAGATTTCCCCCGCTGGGGTTTTAAAACACTGTTTCCTCTTATACACTTTTTATGTGCTGGACAGAGATTCTGACCAGTGCTGCACTTAAAATGCAAAGTGATTCAAAGCCTCACAGTGTCACTTTTCATTTTCATCTCTGCCCTGCTCGTGTCTCTCACTCTTCTGTCAGCGTCTGCACCGAGTAAACACCCGAACCTGACAGCGGCTACACACCTTCTGACTTTATTTTACCCCCCCCCCGCTTCCTCTCTCTCTCTCTCTCTCTCTCTCTCTCTCTCTCTCTCTCTCTCTCTCTCTCTCTCTCTCTCTCTCTCTCTCTCTCTCTCTCTCGTTTTCCCTCTTTCTTTTCCTATACTTCCTTCCTTTCATTCTCCTTCCATCTCTCTCTGTCCCTTTGACTTGACTTTTTCTACATACCCTTTTCTTTGCATTCTCTCTCTCTCTTTCTGTCGGTCTCTACTTATCCCCCTTTTCCTCCTGCCCTGTCTGTCAGTGTTTTCCCTGGCACACTTTGCTGTTTACCATCAAGTGACCGAGGCGAGGGCTTAAAGTAGCCCCCCCCCCCCCCGGGTTACCCTTCACTACATGCATGCACACGTACAATCATATGTGCTTGCACACACACACACACACACACACATACATACGTACATGTTTGCATATATATCCTTGGGGACAAAATATTAGTCAAAATCCGATTTTCCTAAACTCAAACCCTCAAATCAACGTTCAACTTAATACTCACCCTGCTCCTAACCTGAAGTTGAACCACAAAAAAAACTACACAGATTTACATCTAAACTTAACCTTGAGCCTTATTCTAATGCCTAAAATTAATACTGGGTGAGCCACCGTGGAAGAATGAGCCGAGAGGCAGAGAGCTTTTTTTTTTTTTTGGATCCCCCCCCCCCCCCTTTGTCTCCCCATTGTATCCGGCCAATTACCCCACTCTTCCGAGCCGCCCCGGTTGCTGCTCCACCCCCTCTGCCGATCCGGGGAGGGCTGCAGACTACCACATGCCTCCTCCGATACATGTGGAGTCGCCAGCCGCTTCTTTTCACCTGACGAGGAGTTTCACCAGGGGGACGTAGCACGTGGGAGGATCACGCTATTCCTCCCAGTTCCCCCTCCCCCCCAAACAGGTGCCCCGACCGACCAGAGGAGGTGCTAGTGCAGTGACCTGGACACGTACCCACATCCGGCTTCCCACCCGCAGACACAGCCAATTGTGTCTGTAGGGACGCCTGACCAAGCCGGAGGTAACACAGGGATTCGAACCGCCAATCCCCGTGTTGGTAGGCAATGTAATAGACCGCTACGCTACCCTGATGCCCAGGGTAGCGTTGCCCGAACAATGGCTTCCCCCAACGAGGTCACTATTGAGAACACCAGTCTGAGTCATGCTCCTACAGTCAGTCAGTAAAATGGTCGTGTACCCAGTCTTGAGTCGAACCCCCAAACAAACAACAATAATCATAGCATGAACAGAACATTTAAACACATAAATCATGACAATTTCAATTACACCAACAGTCCCATGAGCCCCTGTGTGCCCCCCCAGCACAGAGCTGCCGACAGTCGGAGCAACTGCCTCCCCCGTTCGCTACAATACTATACCTAAGGCTAGCCATGAGCCTAGCTGTAAACCTAACCCCTTGCCCAACTACAACCCCCGTCATCACCAGGACCAAAGATATTTCACCATTTAGTGGGTGGAATGTATGATTGTGTGTATGATTCTACTATCCTTAGGAGGACATTTGGTCCTCCCGAGTGTAGATAAACACACACACACACGACTTTTCCAAGTGGACTGTTTTTCTCTCAAAAGTGGAATGCCCAGCCTGTGGCCAACTGGTCTTTTGACGTATGCAGAGCCAGCTGGCAAATGTTAGCTACCCGCTCACCACCAGACGGACAAACAAGAAAGAGGCCAAATTGAGGACAAAGGGGTGTGTTGGGTTGGCAGTAGGGATGGGTGGGGTGGGGTGATGGGACTCTGTGATTACAGTCACAGTTGTATAGTTGTGAAGTTTAATTACGGGACCCCTCAGATCAATATCTAAAGTCAAGTTTTTTTTTTAAAAACGTTGGTGACCACAAACTCCCTTCTTGAATTTGACTTGACCATATGGACTGGGCCATCAGCCCCCTGTTGGCACACTGGTGCAGTGATACCCATGTTGCAAAGTTGGTTTTGCAAGTTAAGCCAACTTATTATTGAAAATGGTGGCCCATATAATTTTATGCACTCTATTTGGAAGATGAGCATGCATGTCTGAAACACGTGAAAAGGGAAGGATGGGTATGTGATATTTGTTTTGATGTGACTGGTCCAGGAAGGAGAGTGAAAGTGTGTGCATTTGTGCGCATGGAAAAAAAGCCCCGTTTAGGCCTAAGATTTTTCAATAGATTTCCAATATACACATTAAAAGCCAACTTTTCATCAAGCTGTATGTCTGGGTGTGTGTAAGAAGTGATTCTTTCTATACATGTACCTTCTAGTGTCAGGGAGTGTTATCAGCTGCTTTGGAGCGAGAACAAGTGAAAGTCATACAGTTGGTTTTTTTTAAAGTAGGCCCAGTTTTGATTTTAACAGTGAAAACTGCAGTGATTGAAAAGCCTACTTAATATGTGATTCCTCTTCTCTGACATTATGTGGTGTTACTGTGCATGCAGACTGCCGGTGCTTTTCATAGAGCTTAGACTCGTGTTAAAATATTTTGGTTTATTATTGTGACGCCCTGATCTTGTTGGTGTTCATTGCTTACAAGCTCGGTAATGCATAAGTGGCCCTTTTTGTGTTTCCGTTTCATGCTCCGTCTCGCAGAGACCTTGCTGAGCTTTGTGGATGACATCCTGTCAGGGGCCAAGTCTCCCTGTGTGATGCTGGGGGACGTCCCGGACCTTTTGACCTCTTCCATCAGCATGATCGTCCGTTGTCTGGAGCCCGACACCACATACATGTAAGTCAATTCCATTTTTATTACTCTGTGACATCAAAGCTGTGAAATGGTGAAAAGCATCACTGACGTTTATTCCCCCCTAGGTGGCAGCTCCTCTCACCGTTGTTAATATGTTGTCACACCTGCTTAATAATAAGGAGAAATGGCTCTACATTAGTCATTTGGTGTATCCCACTCTCTGAGCCAGGGCTGTGTGCATGTATAATGTGGAAACGAAGGGATATTTGCGTTCGAACTTGGAGAGCTGTGATGCAGACCTCAGCTCACTTTTGGCTGCTCTCCACCATTACACAACAGTTCAGTTTAGGGAGGGGAGCAGGGAGCGCAGGAGAGCAGAGCAGTGCCGGTAAACTTCACATCTACATTATGACACTCCTCTGTATCGAAAGGAATGTATTGCAGCGAACTGACAAAATAAAAGAAACACAAGTAAATGCAGGAAAACCAGCCAGGTGGTCCTACGCAGTTACCCTTTTTAAGATAAACACTTAAAAGGGCCATGCCGGTGTTTTTACATATTTAAGCCCACTTATTACAAATTGCTTATATTTCACATTTCTGCCAAAGCATTTTCCAAAGGATGCTGTAGATTTTTTAGATGTTTGAATGCATTTTTCCTAACTTCCAGGGAGCCCGCTGGTTTTCACTGATCTCAGCATGGCATGCAGATAAACTTGCAGAGACTTGAGATAGGTAATCCATTGCCCAGAGTCATGCATTAAAGGGTCGATCGAACCCACGGGCTGAACTGTGGCTGAACAAAGCAGTGTCAGTGAGAGAAAGATGATTATTTGTCCCCTTCAAAGACGGTTCCCGGAAGTTCACCGAGGAACAATGGCTATGGTAAAGCTGGCATGAACGTCTGTTGGACAAGACATTGTCGGCTGGCGGAAACTGGTTGGTTTTGTTCCCCCTGCTCTAGAAAAATGAGCTTCTATTTTGTCTCGTCTTACCACGTCAACATGTTGTACTCTAATTTCTTATTTGGTGAAGTTATAAAGCGGTCTCGGGGGTGACGTGTAGAGTCCCATCTCTTTCCACACATGTTTGAACTCCCTACAAAAAGGAAAAGCCTTGCCATCCGCTCTGCATACCAGGGCTTTACTGTAACAAAACACCGGGCATGCTGAGGGCATGTCCACAACAGGACTGGAGTCCTCTTATGACAGCTCTGGATAGGAGTGTGTCTATCTTAAATGCATCTGAGACAGTGAAGAAAGCCATGGCCTGCGTTTTGGAACAGCATAGAAAGTGCATCAGCAGATGATTCAGTGGTAATAGCAAAAACAAGGCTCAAAGTCATAAAAGATAGTTCTCATACATTTTATATTTTATGTAGATGATTCTTTGCCCCCAAGGCTGTGTTAACTGGCTGTTATTGAGGCCATCTTGAACGTTTATTGTATGACACATTATACGATGGCAAAAGGGTAAAATCTTGATACATTCCCCTTGTTAGACTGTGCAAGTTGAAGCAAAGGCCCACCACACATTGTGAATTCGGTTGAATGATAAAGCTACGGCTTACATCAGACAAATGTGACCCTGTAAACTTCATGTACTTGTGTACATTAAATTAAACAAAATATTGTTTCCCCCAGCCCACAGCAGTGCAACACAAAGACAAAAACACATATCCAAAAACCACAAGAACACATAGTATATCCAAACTAAGAACACATATATCCAAACTAAGGACACATGTATCCAAACTAAGAATGCATGTATCCAAAGTAAACACACATATCCAAACTAAGAACACATATATCCAAACGAAGAACACACATATCCAAACTAAGAACACGTGTATCCAAAGTAAACTCATATATCCAAACGAAGAACACATATATCCAAACGAAGAACACATATATCCGAACTAAGAACACATGTATCCAAACTAAGAACACATATATCCAAACTAAGAACACGTGTATCCAAAGTAAACTCATATATCCAAACTAAGAATACATGTGTCCAAACTAAGAACACATATATCCAAAGTAAACATATATATTCAAACTAAACAACAAAAAAATCACTGTTCAAGAGAACGGACGTCAGCCAGGATGACTGTCGAAACTGCCTATCTGCATGGGCTAGCAATCAGCTTAGCCTGCCCCGTTTCCGCATCCTGTTAGACCATCCTCAGTGTTTCCTCCTCGGGCACAACTCCAAGCTGGGCCTTGGTCCCTGGGCCCACAGGACGCAGCAGACCAAGCTCTCCGAGCCGATCCAGCACCAGCTCTCCCAGCAATCAAATGAAGACACAAACCTAGATGTGGAAGACACTGCATGGACAGTATCGGGTGAGGCTGCTGCAGATGTGAGTTTGCGCTGCCATCTTCCTACACTGGAAGGAGAACTTTAGACATTCAAAATGGTCTTGTGGAGGAAAAACATGCAGCCGTGTATTAATGATGGCAAGTTTTTGCCTCGAGAAATATAAAAAAAAAGAAAGAAAGAAAGAAAGGTAGGACAATTTGGACCTGTTTGACATGTTCCACAAGTGGGAGCTAAACATCAGCTTCCTCATCAGTAAAGCACACCAGAGGATGTACTTCCTGCGGCAGCTGAAGAAATTCCACCTGCCACAGACAATGATGGTGAATTTCTACACTTACATCATTGAGGAATTTGACTCCGAGTTAGTGGCCCTCAAGTACATTGAGAGCCACTAACTCGGAGTCAAATTTCCATGCAAACATACTTGGTCAATAAAGATTATTCTTATTCTGATTGAGTCCATCTCTCACCTCCTCCATCACCATCTGGTATGCTGCTGCCACTGCCAGAGACCAGGACAGGCTGCAGCGCATCATTCGCTTAGCGGAGAAGGTGATTAGCTGCCACCTCCCATCGCTCCAGGTCCTGCCTGCCTCCAGGACCTTGAAGTGGGCAGGGAAGATCATTCCAGACCCCTACCACCCTTGCCAAAACCTTTTTTCTTTTTTCTTTTTTTGAGACTCTGCCCTCTGGCAAGAGGCTGGCAAGAGGCTCATGCCACAAGAACAGTTTTTTTCCTGTCAAACTAATCAAGAGGCCCCCAGCCCCCCACTGACAGATTTACTTTTTACCGCTTAGTATGTATATTTTTTCACATACTTATTTTACCTTATTTTTATTTTATCTTATTCTATTCTCTGTACCAACAACGCCAATCTAAATTCCTGTAATGAACATGGCATTAAAAGAATTTCTTATTCTGAATCTGATTTTTACGTTCTGTCCACAGCTGGCACACTAGGATGTGATCATTTTCTACCAATGCTCCTACTGGTCTCTCATTAGGATGGTGTCATAGCTGGATCAGTATGCTGTTGACTGTCTTTAACTCTGTCCCACTGAATGACCGTTGTTCAATACCAAACGATTTTCTCCACGACTTGAAAAATGTGTCTGGGACGGCTGTAAGATGGCCAAAATTGCAGTGCATGTGGGAGTTTTTTAAAAGCAGCCCAACAACCAGCTGATCCTTTGCATGCGAATAAGTGCACAAGATTAAAATAACACCACAAATTTCACTAGCTTGGAAACTGCAGGTGCAGTAATTCTGCTATAGTACATATGTTTCCAATATATCCCTTACAATAGTGGTTCTCAACCTTTTCGAGTCACGACCCCCCAGAATAATCAGGTTGGTGTTCGCAACCCCCCCCCCCCATTAGCACCGGGACATTAAACTCACAACACACCGCTGCAAACACATTGATTGCTCATAAAGTGTCTGCCCGAGACTGTTCAGGGATTACTGTAACGTAACACATGAAAGATAACAAACTCACACAGGAAGAGCACTGCTTTGCCCACAGACAGAACAACTAATTCGATTTCGGCTTTAATTAAGTGTTTTTAGATTTATTGAAATAATGGCAACTCATCTGCACACACAGCCTGACTCTCACAAACACACTCAATAAAATCTATTCTAAGGCAAATTATATCACTGGTACAGGCGGTGTAATGTAAAAACCATTCCCCAGTCTAAAATATGTTATTTTATCTTTCCCCACGGTGCTGTGCAATTGCCACTGTGGGCTCTGCATCGCAAATTGTGGTCACTCACTCATGGATGCAAATTGTTAGTCTTCGATCTATTAACTATATATATATTAAACTTGCTGTTCTGGACTACACTTGCTGTTAGTCCGCTGTTGTCCTCGTTGTCCTTCGATTTTCTCGACATCCGTTCCTCCATGCACAGTAGCCGCCAGGACCACTGGATCCCAGGATCATCAGAAGAAGCTGATGCTTAAGATGTACCCATGTTATTTGCACAGAAGCTGTTTTTGCTGATGTGTGTCTTCAGGGAATCATATTTCAGAAAATTGAAAGAATTTTTTAAAGGTGACAGTGATTTATGTTTGGTTTCTGTAACATTCAATGGCTGCAATGGTTTTTCATGCTGATCCTGATATGAAGAATGATTATTATCTGCTAAACTTAAAGACATTTAGTACTGTACTGCTCTCTAAAAGAAGTCTTGAAGTATACTTAGGGCCAGTGCAGAGCACACCCTTTTTTTGGGGGGGGGGGTTCCCCCCTTTTTCTCCCCAGTTGTACCCATCCAACTACCCCACTCTTCCGAGCCGTCCTGGTCACTGCTCCACCCCCTCTGCCGATCAGGGGAGGGCTGTAGACTACCACCTGCCTCTCCCGATACATGTGGAGTCACCAGCCGCTTCTTTTCACCTGACAGTGAGGCGTTTCACCAGGGGGACTTAGTGCATGGAAGGATCACGCTATTCCCCCCAGTTGCCCCGACCAACCAGAGGAGGCGCTAGTACAGCAGCGACCAGGGCATATTCGGCTTCCTACCCACAGACACGGCCAATTGTGTCTATAGGGCTGCCCATCCAAGCCAGAGGTAACACGGGGATTTGAACCAGCGATCCCCATTTTGGTAGACAACGGAATAGACCACTACACTACCCAGATGCCCCTCACACCACCTTTTATACTGTGATGCACAGCATGCATGTTAGGGTTAATACTCCTGTCTGTGCCCCTGACCAAGGCAATAGGAAGAAATAATTGAGTTGGTCCCTGGGTGCTGCATGGCGGCTGCCCACTGCTCCTAGCTACAGCTAGGATGGGTTAAATGCAGAGAATACATTTCATTTGTATGTATGTACAAAACGACTAATAAAGAGTATTCTATTCTATTCTATACTATTCTATTCTATTCTAATTAAAGAGATAGTACACCTATTTTTCATGTCAGGTGTGCTGTGGGTCATGACGGTTTCATTCTTGTTTTCTCCACAACCATCTGGTGACCCCCGCAAATTACCTTGCGACCCCCAGGTTGAGAGCGAATGCTTTACAACAGGAATCTTGCACAATACATCTATTTCAAGGCATCACAGAAGCCCGGCAATTGCAGTAATAAGCAGGGCTTCCAGAAGGGCAGCGGATAATGCCGTGTTGGCAGAAGTGACAGTTTGCGGAAATGGAACATCTATTTTACCGTTTCATAAATGGTAAAATAGACATAACAGTCAAAAATATTTTGAAACGGTATAAAACTGCTGCTACGTCTGCTGCGTAATAAAATGAGATGGCACAGCCAGGCATTAAGTCTTTTGTAGTGTGTGTGTGTGTGTGGCTAGTTATTTTGTACATACACATGAAATGGCTCCACAGTCGATGTTAATTGCCTGTGTAACCTTTCACTGTGCTTTCATTGACATGTAGGATACACAACGTCTTTGCGTGTGTGTACATGTGTGGGTGTCCAAGGTCAAAAGGTTTGAACTGACGTAACGACCATAGGTTATTACCAACACACTCTCTCTCTCTCCCCCTCTCCCTCCCTCTCTCTCACACACACACAGCGTCTTCCTGTGGTTATTCCTCATCCTACAGTCGATTGCAGACCCTCTATGCTCCCCACGCGGGGCAGCTTACCTCACACACAGCCAGGAGGGAAGCCACACTGAACCTATTACCAACACGGGGGGGAGAAGGTGGTAGAGAGAGGAAGGGAACAGCAGAAAAAAAGATCGAAAATAGAGAAAGCGAGAAGACAGAAGAAAGGGGGATGGAGAGGGATGGAGAGAAATGAGAGGGAAACCGAGTGAAAAGAGGAATGAAAATGTCACCGAGAGCTAGAAAGGGAGAAACGGGAGAGATGGCGTGCAAAGAAAGCAAGAGGAAGAAAGGAATGGACTTTACCCTGTGGTCATAGCTTCTTCCAACAGATTTGATGTATGGGGATTGACCAAGCAGCAACACATGCCCTTTTAATCCTACATCACAATACATCACTGCCACTCCTGCTCTCTCTATCCTCCCTGGCAGCTCATTCATCTTCCCGCTTGGGAGGCCCCGAGGGACCCCTTCTCTTTTTGGGATGCTGCACACCACTCAGCATTCTTCATGTAGAGGTAGCAGTGTGGAGACCCCTTTTTACTGCATACCTGATGCACCGCTGCCACGCCGCTGATTGGAATTTTCTCTTTTACTTCCCTGTTCTCGCTTTCTCTCTCTCACACACTCTCTCTCACTCTCACTCACTCACTCCCTCTCTCTAGCTCTCTCTCTGTCTCACTCACTCACTCCCTCTCTCTAGCTCTCTCTCTGTCTCACTCTCACTCACTCACTCCCTCTCTCTAGCTCTCTCTCTCTCTTACTCTCACTCACTCACTCCCTCTCTCTAGCTCTCTCTCTGTCTACTTGCTTGCTCACTCACTCTCTTTCACTCCCTCTCTCTAGCTCTCTCTCTGTCTCACTCGCTTGCTCACTCTCTCACTCACTCACTCTCTCTCGCTCTCACTCACTCACTCACTCCCTCTCTCTCTCACTCATTCTCACTCACTGACTCCCTCTCTCACACACTCTCTCTCTCTCTCTCTCTCTCTCACTCACTCATTCTCACTCACTGACTCCCTCTCTCTAGCTCTCTCTCTGTCTCACTCACTTGCTCACTCACTCTCTCTCTCTCACTCTCACTCACTCACTCCCTCTCTCTAGCTCTCTCTCTGTCTCACTTGCTTGCTCACTCACTCTCTTTCACTCCCTCTCTCTAGCTCTCTCTCTGTCTCACTCGCTTGCTCACTCACTCTCTCTCGCTCTCACTCACTCACTCCCTCTCTCTCTCACTCATTCTCACTCAGACTCCCTCTCTCACACACTCTCTCTCTCTCTCACTCACTCATTCTCACTCACTGACTCCCTCTCTCTAGCTCTCTCTCTGTCTCACTCACTTGCTCACTCACTCACTCTCTCTCACTCTCTCTCGCTCTCACTCACTCACTCACTCACTCACTCACTCACTCACTCACTCACTCACTCACTCACTCCCTCTCTCTCTCTCTCACTCACTCCCTCTCTCACTCCGTCTCGCTCGCTCTCACTCACTCACTCACTCACTCCCTCCCGCTCTCTCATGTGCTTTCTCACATGCTCTCTCTCTCTCTCTCTCACTCACTTTTTCCCTCGCTCTCTCAGTCACTCACTCACCCACTCTCGTTCTCTCTCTCCCTCTCTCACTCACTCACTCACTCTCTCTCATTCTCTCACTCACTCACACTCTCATTCTCACTCACACACACATACATACACACACACATACATACACGTGCCCACATAAGAAGTGACTGTAACTGAGCAGCTGATTGAAAGGGAGGAGGTTTGCAGTGAAATTTGCCTGTTAAATTCTCCCCAACCCTTCTGAAAGCTCAGTCTGTTCTAACACAGCATCACATATGGTGGTTTGGATCTGTCACTTTAATAGATCCAAACCAGTAACACAATGGCGGCACTGTGGACAGACAGACAGACAGACAGACAGACAGACAGACAGACAGACAGACAGACAGACAGACAGACAGACAGACAGAGACAAACTGACGGGTATTGTGTTTACTGCTTGTTACAACTCACTTTCATTTTGATTGTTTTTTTCACAGCAACCCCACTGTGAATACCGCAGGTGGATGCAATTTGTATTTTTGGTCACTAGATGGTAATATTATCATAGTTAAATGTTGAGAACCTTCTAAGATAAGTTTTCTAACAACCTGCTAATTGTAACTGCTTTCTGTAAAATCTTTAATAATACTGTGTATCTTTTTTTTAATTCAGTTAAAACTTGTTTTCCATTTTCTTTTATGCACCTGTGATGCTATTAGCCTGGGTCTACTTTACTCAGAATTAATTGGGGATTTTCAAGCTATACAAAAATTAGATCTAATAACACTTAACACCTTGTAATATTTCAGTAATACTTACTATCTGTGTGACGCAGCAGTTGCTGGCGCTCTTGTTGTGTGCTTTTCAGCTTCAGGAAGACATTTCGTAAGAACAACACAGCTCTGACTGTAATATTGCACATGTTTGCTTGTGTGTCCGTAGGTTTCGGCTGTGGGCAGTAGACAACACCGGGCGCCGGTCCAGTCCCAGTGAGGTCACTATAAAGACCCCATGTCCCGCAGTTGATGACGTCAAAGCCCAAGGTAAAGAAGGAGGCAGAGACTCATAAGAGTTCAGTAGAAGAGCTGCATTGACTCATAAAATAGTATTCAATTAGATGCGGTGTCAGCATGCATGAAGAGGTGCAGCAGAACAAGACTCATTACAAGTGGTGCAGGTTGACAGCTGTAAACAATCACGCACACCGAACAACTATCAACTTGCATGTGTTTATTTTTTTCTCAAGACCCCCTTGAAACAGAAGTCAGCGCTCATGTTCATGACATGTTGCTCCGATAACAAGGAAATATAGGCAGGAGTTATGCAAGATGGACACTGGGAGGTCTCATTATGTTTCCCAAATCCCACTCAGCAAAGACTCAACCACACGCTAGCCGAAAAGGTGGGAATAAAAACTGAAAACAACTGAAATGGATTTTACCCCATACTCCCTGTAGCCTACAGGGTTTAGCATACCTCTTTCATTGTCCGGGTGCAACAACCACTGCTGAAGACGAGCCTTTTGAACGATATATTCTTATGTATGTACATTTTCAGTATATACACATTAAAATGATCACAGCACAGTATATCAAGTGTTAGTTAAGATGAAATAAGCTTACACTCTTACAAACAAAATGAGTAAGCTATATTCATGTGTGTGTGTGAGTGTGAGTTGTGTAGACTCCTTGACCTATTTTATGACTACATCAATAAATCAGCAAAAAGGTGTGATTTTTCTATTCCTCTGTGTTTTACACAGTCGATAAATCACACAATATGACCATTACCTATGTGCGATTGAGGTGGAAAGTGTAATTGTGGTGTGAACACACCTCGGCGTTTCAAAGTTGTTATTTCTAGTTACTTCCTATGCTCCAGAGTTGATAACAGGGAAAATCTTCAGTCTGTTTGAAAGTGAATTCTCCTTCTCAACTAACTTTTAAAGAAAGGATGCTTAGATGTGCATTTACACCATAAGCCATGATCAGTCTGCAGCCAAGTGGTTGACACCATAGACTTTTTGGTATATGTGAGGAGGTCTTATGTGCTTTGTATATGTGAGGAGGTCTTCTATGCTTAGTATATGTGAGGTGGTCTTATATGCTCAGTATATGTGAGGTCTTATATGCTTAGTATATGTGAGAAGGTCTTATATGCTTAGTATATGTAAGGAGGTCTTATATGCTCAGTATATGTGAGGAGGTCTTATATGCTTAGTATATGTGAGGAGGTCTTATATGCTCAGTATATGTGAGGAGGTCTTTTATGCTTTGTATATGTGAGGAGGTCTTATATGCTTAGTATATGTATGTGATAAGGTCTTATATACTTAGTATATGTCAGGACGTCTTATATGCTCAGTATATGTGAAGAGGTCCTATATGCTTAGTATATGTGAGAAGATCTTATATGCTTAGTATTTGTGAGGAGGTCAGCCAGCCACTGAGGATGCACAAGCCAGTGCATCCTTAGTGCCGGTCCCAAGCCCGGACAAATGGGGAGGGTTGCGTCAGGAAGGGCATCCGGCGTAAAATCTTTGCCAAATCAAATATGCGGATCATAAATAAGACTTACATACCGGATCGGTCGAGGCCCGGGTTACCAACGACCGCCACCGGTACTGTTAACCAGCAGGGTGTCGGTGGAAACTATGCTACTGTTGGGCGAAGGAGAAGGAGAGGGGGAAAGCATGTCCAGAGGCAGCTAGAGAGGAGGAAGGGTAGGCATGTGGAGGTGAGAGTTGGAACTTTGAATGTTGGCACTATGACTGGTAAAGGGAGAGAGCTGGCTGACATGATGGAAAGAAGAAAGGTAGGCATACTGTGTGTGCAAGAGACCAGGTGGAAGGGGAGTAAGGCCAGGAGTATCGGAGGTGGGTTCAAACTCTTCTACCATGGTGTGAATGGGAGGAGTAATGGGGTAGGGGTAATTCTGAAGGAAGAGTATGTCAAGAGCGTGCTGGAGGTGAAGAGAGTATCAGACAGAGTGATGAGTATGAAACTGGAAATTGAAGGTTTATTGCTGAATGTTATCAGCGCATATGCCCCGCAAGTTTGGTGTGAGATGGATGAAAAAGAAGAATTCTGGAGTGAGTTGGACGACGTGGTGGAGAGGGTACCCAAGAAGGAGAGAGTGGTGATTGGAGCCGACTTCAATGGACATGTTGGTGAAGGGAACAGAGGTGATGAGGAGGTGATGGGAAGGTATGGAGTCAAGAAGAGAAATGTGGAAGGACAGATGGTGGTCGATTTTGCGAAAAGGATGGAAATGGCTGTGGTGAATACATATTTCAAGAAGAGGGAGGAACACAGGGTGACGTACAAGAGTGGAGGAAAGTGCACACAGGTGGACTATATCTTATGTAGAAGGCGCCATCTAAAAGGGATGGAAGACTGCAAGGTGGTGACAGGGGAGAACGTAGCTAGGCAGCATCGGATGGTGGTCTGTAGGATGACTTTGGAGACCAAGAAGAGGAAGCGAGTGAAGACACAGCCGAAGATCAAATGGTGGAAGTTGAAGAAGGAAGACTGTTGTGTGGAGTTCAGGCAGGAGTTAAGACAGGCACTGGGTGGTAGTGAAGAGTTGCCAGATGGTTGGAAAACCACTGCAGAAATAGTGAGGGAGACAGCTAGGAAGGTACTTGGTGTGTCATCAGGACAGAGGAAGGAAGACAAGGAGACTTGGTGGTGGAATGAGGAAGTACAGCAAATTATACAGAGGAAAAGGTTGGCAAAGAAGAAGTGGGATAGTAAGAGAGATGAAGAAAGTAGACAGGAGTACAAGGAGATGCAGCGTAAAGCAAAGAGAGAGGTGGCAAAGGCAAAGGAAAAGGCGTATAGTGAGTTGTATGACAGATTAGACACTAAGGAAGGAGAAAAGGACTTGTACCGATTGGCTAGACAGAGGGACCAAGCTGCAAAGGATGTGCAGCAAGTTAGGGCGATCAAGGATAGAGATGGAAATGTGCTGACAAGCGAGGAGAGTGTGCTAAGAAGGTGGAAGGAATACTTTGAGGGGCTGATGAATGAAGAAAATGAGAGAGAGAGAAGGTTGGATGATGTAGGGATAGTGAATCAGGAAGTTCAGCGGATTAGCAAGGAGGAAGTGAGGGCAGCTATGAAGAGGATGAAGAGTGGAAAGGCAGTTGGTCCTGATGACATACCTGTGGAGGCATGGAGATGTTTAGGAGAGATAGCAGTGGAGTTTTTAACTAGATTGTTTAACACAATCCTGGAAAGTGAGAGGATGCCTGAGGAGTGGAGAAGAAGCATACTGGTACCGATTTTCAAGAACAAGGGCGATGTGCAGAACTGTAACAACTACAGAGGTATAAAGTTGATCAGCCACAGCATGAAGATTTGGGAAAGAGTAATAGAAGCTAGGTTAAGAGGTGAGGTGACGATCAGCGAGCAGCAGTATGGTTTCATGCCACGAAAGAGCACCACAGATGCGATGTTTGCTTTGAGAATGTTGATTGAGAAGTATAGAGAAGGCCAGAAAGAGTTGCATTGTGTCTTTGTAGATTTAGAGAAAGCTTATGACAGAGTGCCGAGAGAGGAGGTGTGGTATTGTATGAGGAAGTCAGGAGTTGCAGAGAAGTATGTAGGAGTGGTGCAGGATACGTATGAGGGAAGTGTGACAATGGTGAGGTGTGCGGTTGGAATGACAGATGGGTTCAAGGTGGAGGTGGGATTACATCAAGGATCGGCTCTTAGCCCTTTCTTGTTTGCAATGGTGATGGACAGGTTGACGGACAAGATCAGGCAGGAGTCTCCATGGACGATGATGTTCGCGGATGACATTGTGATCTGTAGCGAGAGTAGGGTGCAGGTTGAGGAGAGCCTGGAGAGGTGGAGGTCTGCACTGGAGAAAAGAGGAATGAAAGTCAGTAGGAGCAAGACGGAATACCTATGCGTGAATGAGAGAGAGGACAGTGGAATGGTCAGGATGCAAGGAGTGGAGGTGACAAAGGCATTTGAGTTTAAATACTTGGGGTCAACTGTCCAAAGTAACGGGGAGTGCAGGAGAGAGGTGAAAAAGAGAGTGCAGGCAGGTTGGAGTGGGTGGAGAAGTGTGTCAGGAGTGATTTGCGACAGAAGGGTATCAGCAAGAGTTAAAGGGAAAGTTTACAAGATGGTTGTGAGACCAGCTATGTTATATGGTTTGGAGACAGTGGCACTGACGAAAAGACAGGAGGCGGAGCTGGAGGTGGCAGAGTTGAAGATGCTAAGATTTTCACTGGGAGTAACGAAGAAGGACAGGATTAGGAACGATTATATTAGAGGGACCGCTCAGGTTGGACGGTTTGGAGACAAAGCAAGAGAGTCAAGATTGAGATGGCTTGGACATGTGTGGAGGAGAGATGCTGAGTATATTGGGAGAAGGATGCTGAATATGGAGCTGCCAGGGAAGAGGAGAAGAGGAAGGCCAAAGAGGAGGTTTATGGATGTGGTGAGGGAAGACATGCAGGTGGCTGGTGTGACAGAGGAAGACGCGGAAGACAGGAAGAAATGGAAACGGATGATCCGCTGTGGCGACCCCTAACGGGAGCAGCCGAAAGTAGTAGTAGTAGTAGATTTGTGAGGAGGTCTTATGTGCTTTGTATATATGAGGAGGTCTTATATGCTTAGTATATGTGAGGAGGTCTTATATGCTTAGTGTATGTGAGGAGGTCTTATATGCTTAGTGTACAGTGCATCCGGGAAGTATTCACACCCCTTCACTTTCCCCACATTTTGTTATGTTACAGCCTTATTCCAAAATGGATTAAATTCCTTTTTTTTCTCATCAATCTACACACAGTACCCCATAATGACAAAGTGAAAAAGGTTTTGTAGGAATGTTTGCAAATTTATTAAAAATAAAAAACTGAAATATTGCATGTACATAAGTATTCACACCCTTTGCTATGACACTCAAAATCGAGCTCAGGTTCATCCTGTTTCCACTGATCATCCTTGAGATGTTTCTACATTTTGATTAGAGTCCACCCGTAGAAAATTCAATCGATTGGACATGATTTAGAAAGGCACACACCTGTCTATATAAGGTCCCACTGTTGACAGTGCATGTCAGAGCAGAAACCAGGCCATTAAGTCAAAGGAATTGTCTGTGGACCTCCGAGACAGGATTGTATCGCGGCACAGATCTGGGGAAGGGTACAAAAATATTTCTACAGCTTTGAAGGTCCCGAAGAGCACAGTGGTCTCCATCATTCGTAGATGGAAGAAGTTTGGATCCACCAGAACTCTTCCTAGAGCTGGCCGCCCAGCCAAACTGAGCAATCGGGGGAGAAGGGCCTTGGTCAGGGAGGTGACCAAGAACCTGATGGTCACTCTGACAGAGCTCCAGCGTTCCTCTGTGGAGATGGGAGAACCTTCCAGAAGGACAACCATCTCTGCAGCACTCCACCAATCAGGCCTTCATGGTAGAGTGGCCAGACGGAAGCCTCTGCTCAGTAAAAGGCACATGACAGCCCACTTGGAGTTTGCCAGAAAGCACCTAAAGGACTCTCAGACCATGAGAAACAAGATTCTCTGGTCTGATTAAACCAAGATTGAACTCTTTGGCCTGAATGCCAAACGTCACATCTGGAGGAAACCAGGCCCCTCTCATCACCTTGCTAATACCATCCCTACAGTGAAGCATGGTGGTGGCAGCATCATGCTGTGGGGATGTTTTTCAGCGTCAGAAACTGGGAGACTAGTCAGGATCAAGGGAAAGATGAATGGAGCAAAGTACAGAGAGATCCTTGGTTTAAACCTGCTCCAGAGCGCTCAGGACCTCAGACTGGGGCGAAGGTTTACCTTTCAACACAACAACGACCCTAAGCACACAGCCAAGACAACAAAGGAGTGGCTTCGGGACAAGTCTGTGAATGTCCTTGATTGGCCCAGCCAGAGCCTAGACTTGAACCCCATTGAACATCTCTGGAAAGACCTGAAAAAAGCTGTGCAGCGACGCTCCCCATCTAACCTTACAGAGCTCGAGAGGATCTGCAGAGAAGAATGGGAAAAATACCCCAAATATAGGTGTGCCAAGCTTGTAGCTTCATACCCAAGAAGACTTGAGGCTGTAATCGCTGCCAAGGGTGCCTCAACCAAGTACTGAGTAAAGGGTGTGAATACTTATGTACATGCAATATTTCAGTTTTTTATTTTTAATAAATTTGCAAAAATTTCTACAAAACCTTTTTTGCTTTGTCATTATGGGGTATTGTGTGTAGATTGATGAGGGGAAAAAAGTAATTTAATCCATTTTGGAATAAGCCTGTAACATAACAAAATGTGGGGAAAGTGAAGGGGTGTGAATACTTTCCGGATGCACTGTATGTGAGAAGGTCTTATATTCTTAGTATATGTGAGGAGGTCTTATATGCTTAGTATATATGAGGAGGTCTTATTAGTATTTGTGAGGATGTCTTATATGCTTAGTATATGTGAGAAGGTCTTATTAATATTTGTGAGGAGGTCTTATATGCTTAGTATATGTGAGGAGGTCTTATATGCTTTGTATATGTGAGGAGGTCTTATATGCTTTGTATATGTGAGGAGGTCTTCTATGCTTAGTATATGTGAGAAGGTCTTATATTCTTAGTACATGTGAGGAGGTCTTATATGCTTAGTATATGTGAGGGGGTCTTATATGCTTAGTATATGTGAGGAGGTCTTATATGCTTAGTATTTGTGAGGAGGTCATACGCTTCATATATGTGAGGAGGTCTTATGTGCTTAGTAGTATATGTGAGGAGGTCTTATATTCTTAGTATATGTGAGGAGGTCTTAGATGCTTAGTGTATGTGAGGAGGTCTTAGATAGATTGCTGTCACATGTGAACAAAGTAATGCAATTTCTAAATTTGATTTTTTTTTTCCCCTCTGGCTGTGTTTTTGTTGCAGAGATAGCTGACAAGATCTACAACCTATTCAATGGCTACACCAGCGGTAAGGAGCAGCAGACTGCCTACAACACGCTGATGGACCTGGGTGCTCCCACGCTGCACCGTGTCCTCTACCATTACAACCAGCGTTACGAGAGCTTTGGCGAGTTCACCTGGAGGTGTGAGGACGAGCTCGGACCCAGGTGCCAAATATTTACCATTCACCATTTACTACAAATCATGTGTAATACCCAAAGCACACTATATTTTATTTATATCTTATGCATAATTATCTTTATGTGACATGGTGGCGCAGTGGTTAGCACGGTGGCCTTACAGCAAAAAGGTCCTGGGTTCCAGCCCCAGGGCAGTCCAACCTCAGGAGTCGTCCCGGGTCGTCCTCTGTGTGGAGTTTGCATGTTCTCCCCGTGTCTACATGTGTTTCCTCCGAGTGTTCCGGTTTTCTCCCACAGTCCAAAGACATGTAGGTCAGGTGAATCAGCCATACTAAATTGTCTGTAGGTGTGAATGTGTGTGTGTGTGTGTGTGTGTCAGCCCTGTGATGGCCTGGTGGCCTGTCCAGGGTGTCTCCCCGCCTGCCCCTCAATGACTGCTGGGATAGGCTCCAGTATCCCCTCGACCCTGTGTAGGATACGTGGTTTGGATAATGGAATGGAGTATCTTTATATCTCTGAAAGCATTTTTGAATTTTTCCCACCGACCAGCCAGCCACTGGTTTCCATTCATGTCACTACAGTATGACAGTCAGCTTGTACAGACTTTTTTTTTTAGATAGGTATTCCATCACAATGAACATTTAGTGGCTATTATTGTTTATCGAAGTTAGGTTATCATTACAGAATAGTCCAGTTGAAAGCGTGGCTTGATATGAGAAGTTGTCTGGTGTCAAAATACATTTGAAGGCATCCGCACAACAGAATGTATGCTTCCGCCAAAAAGTAGTCCTTGAAAAAAAGATTGTTTTACAAGCAAAATTCAAATATCAGTGGACTTCTTCATGGTGACAGGAATGTTGTTCCTTAAAACTGAGAACGTAAGGCGCAATTATCACCTGCTAATTTGAGTTAAAGAAAATGGGGGGGGGGTCAAGAGTACAACACGCATTTTGTTTTTTTTTTCCAACACACACTTACGCTTTTTCACATATCTGTATGGGGACACTGATGTTAGAGTCAAAAATCTTTCCCTAACCCCAAACCCTAAAATGAACCCTAACTCTAAACCCAAGCCTAATTCTAATGCCTAACTTTAATATTAGAGCAAATCCTAAACACAACCCAGTTGTAGCCATAGCTGTAAACCTGACCCCTAGCCCAGAAGTAACACTTTTCCATGTGGAAAACCAAAAAAAAAGAAAAGTCCCGAAAGGCGAGTTGTTTGGGATTTTGCTATTCTTGTGGGGCATTTGGTCCTCACGAGTGTAGAGAAACCAGAACACACACACACACACACACAGAAACACACACACGCAACCTACTGTGTGCAGTGTTGCACTGCCAGTTCACCAGGGTAACGCAACCCTTTTCAAAACTTTGCTAATTTCTGCTTTGGTTGTCAAAGGTTAGCAGATGTCCCGGCTCCAGACTCCAAAGGACTGTCTCTGATTGTGAGGGCGTGTTCATGTGAATTACAGTTATGGGGCTAATTCATTCAGACTGACGGGGGAAGTTAAACTCAGCGACATCACTGGGTCCATTTAGCAACAACCAGGAAGGGCGCCCCAACTTCTGCCAAACGACGGCTGATGTAAAATCGTAGCCTAATGGTTTATAAAGAGAGTCATGTGTCTGATACAAATGGAGGTCGGTGGTCGATGGTTTTGCTACGGCAGGTGAAACTGATTAGCCAGTTCCCCTTTTAAATATCCCTCCCTCTCTCTTTCTCATTCCAAAGGACTACCCCACCCCACCCAACACCACCCACCTTTAAATTAAAGGTTGTTTTTAATTGGGACCATGCTGGAAAGAGGAGATGTAATTTAGGGAGTTGCTTCTGAAGCATTCCATTAAAACACACTTACATTAACAGCTCCTCAATTTAGTTAAAGGGGGGATGATTAATGTTAATGAAGAAAAGTGCCCTCGAAAAGAAGGCCAGTACAGAAGTGCATTCAAGGTGAGCGTTAGCAACCAGGAAGGAAGTATAAACACGAGTTTTGTTTAGCCAGCTCATCAAATGAACATTAAGGGGTTTCTATAGGTCTGGCTGTATGTCAGATGGCGGGCTGTGCAAGTCTGGGTGTGTTGGATGCACTCGGGCTATTGTAAGCACAGCAGCACAGCAGGCGGCGCTACTTAATGGCCTTCCAACGTTGAGTTTGTCCAAGCGCGCTGACAACTTCGCTGGCAGCCCCGAGCTGTCTGGTGATGTGACGTTATTTGACCTTTCCAAAAATACTACAGATATGACTGCGAGCAAAACAAAATAATAATCACTCAAAGTTTTGACTTCCTGAGGTTTCTGTCCATTGATATTGGCCCGGGTTCCTAAAAGCAGCGAAGATCAGTTAGGATTGAGATCATCCTGATTCGCTGGCTTTCGACTCAACACAGACTGGATTTATAGTTTGGGGGTGGGGGGGGGGTCCTAATTTTTAATACTTGACGTTTATGTTCTGACCAAAGCTGAGAAAAAAGTTTTGTGTTATTTTTTTTATTTTTTTTCTGTTAGTCCAGTCATGGATGATTATCATTAAAGTGCTTTTCATGTTGTACATTTTAGTTCAGGGGTTTACCCCCGACCCCATCCAGTCCCGTGCTTAAGTTATCGTCAGACCCCCTTTAGCCTGATGAGATACTTCCAGTGAACTTTATAAATGTCCTTATCTTCTGTCTACAATGACAACAGGTCCATGTTGTTTGTTGACCTCGGTGTTTTTGGCTTGCAGAGAAGGAATATGCCTGAACATACCTACACAACAGAGCTCTATGGTGAACAACAGTGCAGGCCGGGGCAATACACGCACACACACACACACGCACGCACGCACGCACGCACACACACGCACACACAAACTTGTGTTAATATCCTGGTGGGGAATAGAAGTTCATGTTAGGGTAAGAATCCCACTTCCCTAACCCTGAACCCTAAAATGAACCTTAACCCTAACCCCTCGTCCACAAATAACCTTTTTCGTCATGGGACAAATGTCCCCACAAGGTGGATGGTTTCTGATTTTTTTACTATCCTTATGAGGACATTGGCCCCTGTGAGGTTAGAAAGACAAGGACACACACACACACACACACACACACACACACACACACACACACAGAGGCACAAAACACACGTACACTACCTTTATAGATAACAGACAGAACTAGTCTACACATTCTCTCTCTCTCCCTATCCCTTTCTCTCTCTCTTTCTCTCTCACTCTCTCACCCTCTCCCTTTCTCTTTCTCCCTCTCCCTTTCCCTCGCTCTCTCTGTCTCTCTGTCTCTCTCACACACACACACACGCACACACACACACACACACACACACGCACACACACACACACACACACACACACACACACACACACACACACACACACACACACACACACACACACACACACACACACACATACTTGGCTCTCCCAGAAGTGCTGGGCCTACTATGAAGGACTCCAATTCATTGGAGTTTCCTTGTCACAAACATTGTAAGACCATGTAAATTTGATTTTCATTAGCCAATCAAAACACAGATAAGTCCCCAACATGGGCAACGAGTCAGTATAAACTCTTTTCGGCCAAGTAAGCAATATCTGGAAACAAATGAACGAAGCAATGTGGCTTTATCTTTCTTGTGGTAAGGGATAGTCAGATCTTCTGTTTTTAGAAACATATCATATCGCACTGACGAGACCGTTTGGCAACCAACAAAGGAGATATTCGTTGCTTTTTTCAGGCAACATTGCGTGACATTTTAACTGAAAACATAAACTCACCACAGCTCTGTCTCTCCAAAGCCTGACACTTCTTCTCTGGAGGCCCAGACCTTGTCATCGCCAGGGGAGTACCCATCATCGAAGGCATGCCGCTTGGCTGTTGATTTAGAAATGTTAGATGTTTTGGCAGGGGTAGCTAGAATCCCTGATCTTCACTATTTCAATCCCCACCGTGTCCTTGGATGTACTCTGCGGTCCATAATGAACTGAAATATAATTGATTTTTTTTTTATCTCTGTCTGTCTTTTTTCTTTATGACAGTCCCTCTAATCAGATGATTCCCTGCGATAATAAATATTGTTATGGTTGGAATTTCTCTCAGGAAATCATAATCATAAGCACTGTGAACATTACTCTTGGGTTGTTTTTTTTTTTTTTGTTTTTTTTTTTGTTTTTTGCTTTATAGTGGAGGGAAGAGAAATATACATCGAGTTAAAGCAGCAGTGCTTCTTAGCTCCTCATCTAGCAGCGACGTATTGGTTGCTGTGACATGGGATCGAGGGAAGGGTCAGGTCAAGATGGGAGTATAGGACCTCTAAAGGGCGTCCAGGTAGCGTAGCGGTCTCTTCCATTGCCTACCAACACTGGGATCGCCGGTTCAAATCCCCGTTTTACCTCCGGCTTGGTCGGGCGTCCCTACAGAAACAATTGGCTGTGTCTGCGGGTGGGAAGCCGGATGTGGGTATGTGTCCTGGTCGCTGCACTAGCGCCCCCTCTGGTGTATTGGGGCACCTGTTCGGGGAGGGGGGGGGACTGGGGGGAATAGCGTGATCCTCCCACACACTACATCCCCCTGGCAAATTCTTCACTGTCAGGTGAAAAGAAGCAGCTGGCGACTCCACATGTATCGGAGGAGGCATGTGGTAGTCTGCAGCCCTCCCCGGATCGGCAGAAGGGGGTGGAGAAGCAACCGGGATGGCTTGGAAGAGTGAGGCAATTGGGCAAGTACAACTGGGGAGAAAAAAGGAGAAGGAAAGATGTCTGAACAAAGCAACACGTACTGTATGTCCTCACAGAGCCTCTATAAAGGTAAATGTGAGGGGGGGAAACATTCCTCTGCAGGGCTTGTAAGAGGGTGGTTTACATTCATTCCCTGGCAGTCACCTAGGAAGCACTCCTGATAAAATTGCATTCCCCCACAGTATTTTTTGTCCTCTTGCAACGATTTGGTGACAATTATCAAAAGTCAAATAAAATTTAAATGATTCAATGCATTCAGTAGGACTGTCACAAGCTGCAGTAGCTGTATACATGCACTTTGTATGTATACAAATACTTCTAATAGAAGTATATATAAACTGGATAATGTCCATTTTCATAAAACAATTATGAACTGGGTATTACCTTTTGAAATGCAGTGAACACACTTCTCAACAGTTTACCTGCTTGAGCTTTATCCCTCCTTCGGTTATACGACGTGGAGCCAGGCCAAAGTCCACCCACTGGTGTTGCAAGTTTTATTTGGCTATAACTCTTTAAAAGTCGTAGGAAATAGCAGATAATAGTGGTGGTAGTTAGAGAAAACAGTCTTTACGTTTCGGAATCCCACAGATGAATGGTTAATAAAACAGAGGAATTAAATCATTTGCGTCTGAAACGAAGGTGCTATGCCCTTCCACCCCCTGGTACCCCGGAGGCGGGGGGGGGGGGGTCCTCCATCCACAGAGGGAACACATTGTCAGTCATTTTTATGTTTTGAAGTCATTTTTATGTCATTTGTTTATGTGGTGAGCTGCAGCCAGTCGCTCTATTCTGTTTTTGAGAAATTATCTGACACGGCACATAAGTCCAGATTCATAGCACCTTGGAAATTGCAGGCCTCATTTGACACCCGCGTCCTCATTGATCACCTCCTCTCACAACCCCGTATTTCTGCACGCGTGTGGGCGCCTATGTAGAGATGTGTGTTTGTAGTGCATGTATGCGTGTCTGTGCGGTTGCACGTGCGCATGCCTGTGTGTGTTTGTGGGTCTGCAGAATGTACCCGGTTGTTCTAGGAGGTGTGGGGAGATCTCCTCACTCACACCGTACCTCAGAAACCATTTTCCGCTCCTATACATGCACCAGGATTTATGGTGACAACCGTTGCTGTCGGGAGCCTGTGAAATGAGCCCCTGCTTTCCAGAGAAATTAAAGCATAACAAACCACGTTTTCTTTTCTTTGTTTTGCGCAAATAAATATCCAGATTTCCTCAAACCACGGAAATCTGTGGCAAAACATTAGGAACATAATAGGTTTCAGAAAAATGATATATGGCAACATGGTAGCACTTTGCTGCTACCGACACGAGAGTTCCTGTCTGAAGACAGAATGTCTGAGAAGACTGACATCATTAAAATTCCATTAAGTTTTTTTTTTCTCCATAGTTTCCAGGGCAGACAATATTTTATAATGTGGATATTGAAGTTGCCATTAGGGATCACTAGACAGACATCTGTAAAGAGAGAGAGATACCCTGCTGGGTGCCCCTACATTCATACGACAAAAATAAACTCGGAGTCCAAACTTCATCCAGTGTCATGTGCAGAATACTGAGTTTGCTATGTGTGCTCATTGGCTAGCTGAAAAATCCAGACAGCATGCCACCATCTCCACTGTCTGTATTCATAAAGCTACATGCAAACTAGGCAGGAAAGCCCAAAACATCCCAATATTCTGTACATGGAAGGTGGTAGATAATGCTGCATGATATGCGGGGTACAGTGTAGAGGGAAAGTGGTGCATCTCCTTGTCATACTGACCTTTTGCAGATGTATATTTTTTGAGTGATTGTTAGGTGTGGTTTAGGTAGAGGAAGTAAGGTTTGCAGGGCATTATTTTTAAAGCAGTCGACCCACCGAACCTAAAGCTTTGTCAAACGCTATGAACACAGGTATACTGAACTCTGGTGTATCTCCATAATGAAGTCATGTGGCCTTTGTTCAACTATTTCCTCCGTGAGACGTTTGCCAAAACATGGCACGTAGATGACATCATCACCATTACGGTCATCTTCATCGTTATTCAACGCCCCATTAATCATTATCGTCGCCATTCTTTGACAAACACATGATCTCAGATGAGCATCATCACTTTGTCATCATCACTTCATTACTGTCATTATCATCCATCTATCCATCCATTTTCATAGCAGATTTCCGGATTAGGGTTTCGGATAGTGGAGCTTTCCCAGACAGTCAGGCAGCCCTTTCCCCAAAAACTCCCTTCTGCTCTTCCTCAGGAGGATCCCAAGGCAATTCCCAAGACAGGAGAGAGATGTAATGACCCCATGTGTGTCGTGGGTCTGCCATGGAGGCTCCTCCCGGTTTGGCTGGGCCTCAATACGAAACAAAAACCCTTTGTCATCCTCACCTGGTGCCGCAGTACTCCTAACCCTGTCATAAAGGCTGGGCCTCACCATCCTATGTGGCTTTAAGTCACGAGACACAATTAACTGTCATCAATGTCATCATGAATCTGTCCCTACTCTCATCCTCATGTCTGCTCATTACTACCAGCACCACCTTTACATTCAGTGCACCCAAACAGGTGTCCGTGATCATCAGTGTACACACTTAGATAAGTGTATAGAAGTTTGATGCGTGGGCTTTACTTTCACATTCCAGATATTAAACTGATTTGAACAGACCGCTAACAGGAAAGCCATAACAAGACAGACCCAACGAGACAGCGAGTATGCTGACATGCAAATGATAAATCAGATTATAAAAGAGTTATCGCTTCATGCCAATATTTTGATTATTGCGTACACATGGATATTGGTAATACGATTACTCTGACAGCCGTGTCTACATGATTCTTTGCATAATCGCTGCGCGCTCCACTGAAACAACTTATTAACTGTTTCCCCTGATCTGTCCTCCCTTCAGCCTGTGCAAAGGAAGGGTTTCAGTCATTTTCATCGATACACACTTTGGTTTTTTTGGAGTTATTGCAAAATCGGCTGACAACAGCATTCATTTTAGTATTTATAGCAACTAAAAGTAGACGACGTCATCTTCAACTTGCGCAACAGGCCACTACGATCCCTGGCGGCCATGTTTGTTGTCATCCGGGGATCTGCGACCTCCCCCTGATGTGCAGTTTCAAAAACCACAACACGCCAGAGTAAGATGTGAAACTTTGAATGTGTCCTGGAGACCTTATTCCAGTTCTGGAAATCAGATAAAGGCATTCACATGAGCATTTCAACAATCACAGAGTTACCCTGTTCACGGCATGTACCGCACCAGCAACATTTCATCAAATCTATTCATGGAAAAAAAAAAAGTTTATTTATGAAGAGGAGCATTTTTATATTGTGGCTGCAGAAAGAAGATAAACTGGCCCGCAGTTTCCTGTGACTGCCAATAGAGTATGTTAAACTCATGGCTGGCGTGTCGGTGGTCTATCAGCACTGTGTGCCATAGCTACGGTGACTTGTGTGTCCAACAGACTTGCAGCTTGGCAGATTGTTGGCATCACCGCGTAGAGGTGCTGGTTTGGCTGCCGGACGAGGCAAAACAGTGTCTGTTGAATGAATAAAACCCTCTCTCTCTCTCTCTCTCGCTCCAGTTCCTTGACTCTCGCCAGTCACTCCCTTCGCCTGTCTTTCAATTCAAGGGCCAGACTGGACTTAATTATTATTTATGATATCAAGTGTCCCTATGTTTTTTATGTGACCTGTCTGCCTCGTGTTACCAAGCGCTGGACTTTTAAGCTGAGCTGGTTTGGCTGGAGGACAGGTTGAGGCCATGTCTCAGGAATTAATCCTTGTCTCCTCGGCTTCCGGGGTGGGGTGTTACAGCCGTCCCTCAGCCTCTTTTTGCCACTATTTTCACTTTCATCAGTCACACCCAATACACTCTCGGAAAAGGTCTTTAAAAATATTTGTACCTTCTGGGCTACAAATATTGTGGCTGGGGCTGTACACTATACAGGTTCAGTACAGTACCCTTTATTGCAAGTCACTTATTATTGACCCTTCGTTTGTCCAAAGGTACAGCTATGTGCGCCAAGTGACCAAAACGTACCTTCAATGGTACATCTGTTGGAAATGTACCTTTGTGTACAAAAAATGTGCTCCTCTTGCACCTCCAACTTTGGAATAAAACTGTAATAATACACCTTGGCAGGTCTGTTGAGTACTGCAGCAGTCAACAAACAGGTGGGTTTTTCGTTTTTGCCACAGCATGGCGCCGAGCAAAAAAATTGCAGTAGTGTGACTTATGCACTGTACGCCGTCTGATGGAGCTGGAGGTCGTCAGTGCTCAAGTTTGCTGCAGACATTCGACCATTTCCTCCAGTTTGTCGGTTCGACCCCTTTACTTCAAGTCCAGCGGTCGAAGCAGGCTTATGGTAAATGGACTTTATATATATATGGCGCTTTTCTCGGCTACTGACCACTCAAAGTGCTTCACAGTGGCTGCCTCACATCCACCCATTCACACACGCATTCACACACTGATGGTGGAGGCTGCCATGCAAGGCACCAACCTACTCGTCGGGAGCAATTAGGGGTTCAATGTCTTGCTCAAGGACACTTGGACACACTCTCCGGAGGAGCCGGGGATCGAACCGGCGACATTCCGATCACTAGACGACCCACTCTAACTCCTGAGCCGTGCCGCGCTGGGTTAGGACCTTTCTTGGCCCGTCATACCGTCACTTTTCAGCTCACCATCTTCCCTGTCGCCCTTCACTGTCCCTCCTAACAAAAAAACAAAACGCAAAAATCTGACAAACAAATGTCTTGGACTGCTCAGTGTGAAGACGGTGGAATCCATGGAGTACAGTAAACTCATCAGCCCTCCATTTGAGGTTGACGACACAGTTATATGTGCTCACTCATATAGGGATTGATTTCTACACCTGTTTCATGAAAATAATGAAACACATGCACGCCACCATATGAGCACACCCTGCTCTAGCAGCAGATAATATAGTTTCAATGAATTTAACTGCCTCCTTTTTGCAGTAATAAATGGGTTTCTGGTTTTCAGCTGTGGCACTCTCTGCAACGGTTGCCGGACGGCATTAACTCATACTGAGGTTAAGTGCGGGTGTTTTTATCATTTTGTAGGATGACTGATCTAACATAAGCAACACGCACACACACCGAGTGCGCATACACACACACACACACACACACACACAGTTATTACGTATACGTGGTTTTTAATTACTTTTTGTTGGAGAGTGGGTTTTTATTCCAACTTAGAGGAACTAAGCAACTGTTGTCAAAGTCTGCAGTGTGCGTGTTTGAAAACACACATGCAGAAACACACTGTCGAACCCACATGCACAGAAGCAGCAACAGACACGCACGCACACAAGCACGTACACACACCCACAGTTATTATATGTGGTTTTTTAATTCCTTTTTGTTAGAAAGTGGGTTTTCATTTGAACTTAAAAGAACTTTGCAACCATTGTCAAAGTCTGCAGCGTGCATGTTTGAGTAAACACATAGATGCTGACTCACACGTGCACGCACACACAAAGCGATAATCTTCCATCTCCTTGGTTCCCTGCAGGAAAGCTGGCCTCATCCTTTCCCAGTTAGATGAGCTTTCTATTTGGTGCAAGGGTCTCCTCCAGGAGCCCAAGATCGGCCTGCGCCGCATGACGCTCAAGTTCCTGTCCTGCCGCTACACCGACACCAAGGCTTTCGGGCTGAACTGGGTGGACCTGGGCCAAGACCTACGCAAGGCCTGCGACGAGCAGATGCTCACCGTCATGTACAACGACTACGGCGAGCCCAAGGAGCTTTGAGCGAAGGTTCATCAGTAAAAAGACCGGTAGGCTTGTAGGAAGATAATATCTGTTTTCCTTTAGGCTTTGTGGCACAGATCTGATATTTTCACAGCTGTCCTAATAAGGAAAAATCAAATTCTACTTGATTTTTTTTTCCTGCGGCAAGTCAGCTATAAACAGCTCAAATCTGTGCCATAAATGGATCATAAGCAGCCCCTTTGTGCCTGTTTAAACCCAGATTTAGTTAGTCTTAGAATTTTTTTTAGCCTCCTTGTATAACAGTGGTCATGGAAAAGGCACAAGGTTGGAAAATACGTGATACTTGATCTGTGTTTTGTCACATCTCCATTATGCTTTTCAAAAATTTGATTGTGGTTCAGACTTTCATTGTTTTGTTTTATTTTATTTTATTCTATTTTTTTTACAAAAATTTTTTTAAGATTGATATTGTAGGATAAAGGATATGAGAAAATTCCTGACAAACAGCTTCGGAGGAGTTCACTTTTTAGGCTTGACTTTTAACACTTGGCTTTCTTAATGACGAATTTACGATAAAGGAAAAAATGACCAGCAGATGTCTGGACATTGTAGCTGAACTTATTTGTGGCTTTGGTCCAACTGACACTTTGTAACCATTGGCAGTGGCCTGGCCAGTACTTATTTGATGCACACTTCTGGTTCGTGTTTAGGATATTATGAATAAACTGGCCAGCCCGTTGCTGAGGCTGGTGAGGAAAACCCACTTTTTGCCAACAGTGAAAAATTTTTTGGTATGTCTCGCCTACATATAATGCCTGGCTGAGGAAATCTGCCTATTCATAAAGACATTAAATTTAGCTCTACTTGTTTAATAATAATATTTGATGTTTTGCCCTGAATAATAAAGTCAATCTCATCACATTTTTTTTTTTTGCAAACCCTCGACTTCCCATTTGAACACAGAGATATTTGAGCAAAACAATCTTGTACAATGGAGTGAATTGTGGGAAAACGGTCATTTCATGACATCAAAGAAGGTTGAATCAGTTCATCTGGATACAACGTTTATTGACAGATACGTTCCATTGTATCTGTTTAACGTATACGTTAGACAGATACACAGACAACAATACACAGACGGATACAAACCAAAACGTATCTGTCAGTAAACATTGTATCCAGATGAACTGATTCAACCTTCTTTGATTTTCTTACCTGGATTATTGAGCATGCATCACGACGTCATTTCATGACAGTTGTGTCAAAGCCTTTATTTTACAAACCTTTCCACATTTTAATCAGAAAGGAACAAAAAGGCTGTGGGTGTCCAACTGAACTTAAAGAGATTGTTAGATGCTTTCTTGCCGAGAGTCATTTTGAAACACTAGAAATTCCAAATCCAATCCTGTACATATACTTATGAACTTTTAATAGTATAACTTACTGAATGTAGTATTGTAAGTATGCATTTATAATTACACAGTTAGCCCTGGTCTTTTGCATCAAGACAGGCATCACGTAGAGATCCAGCCGGGCGAGTCGTGCACAGCGTCGCTAGACATCAAGAGTGAAACTTGCCAAAACTATGCGACAGTATTTCACTTTCATTTAACATTCTCAGATAACACTAAAGCTCACTAATCAATCACGTCAAATGGATCATTTCTATCTCAGAGTCAAATTAACATTTTACAACCAATTAACATTTTATTATGTTTGACCTTATGGTTTTAGAAAACATCTTTGAATGTTTTTTTTTCTTGAGTGGATATACTACAAATCTTTTCATTAATGTGCAATGTCCATGCTAATCAAAGATTGATGTCAAAGAAATGGTAATTTATTTCTAACATGTCTCCTGTGAATACTAAATAAACGCTTGTAGATATTTGTATAGGCAGCAAAGTATTTCATAAATGCACCATATAATAGCACAGTAAGGTGGTTTTCTTCTGTAAATAACTGTACAACAGGTGATATTTTCCAACATTAACGTGTACGTTCTACATCTTAGTGTATAGTCTTATATGGTACTGTAATTTCTGATGTGTATTTTGCCCATCGTATCTTTGATCATGTCATCCGCTGATTTACATTGAGACATGTTTCTATTCAAAGAATTTTGCTCCAAAATCAAATATCCTCAGTCTGATACAAGCTTGAACAAAGGAGTTGATAGTGGAAGATAAATACCCAATAATGATTAAATCATTGTACCAAGTTCATGGCTGACAAGATGATAGTACTCTTATTGTGTCAAGGTGAGGATATTTAGTTTTGGAATAAAACCCCTCAGTTTTTCACATTGTTGATAAGCTCAGTGTGTCCTCGTCTTTGCATTTATTTTGTCATTTAATATTCTTAGATTTGTTACGCAAGATTATGAAAATGTCATGCTAGTTGACTGGAAGCATTAAGAGAGACCGAACGATGTATTTCAATCTCTATTGTGAAGGAAACGTAAGGTTGAGAGGACACCATCCATCTACTATCTGCATGTTTTATTATGTCCATACAGTATATGGCTAATATAATGTCAACTTTTTAAAATTGATCTTTGCTATTCCAAACAACAATAAAGACTATAGTATGAAATGTGGCTGTGTGATATCCTGTGCATATTCTGTGGCTGCTGGGACATGGATTCACTGCTTTCTCTGGTTGCTTTTTCCTGCCCGAGACCCCAAGCCAGCCTGTCCTTATCCCCTAATAATAACCATTAAGTGCAATCAACCCCAGAAAAACCGAATACATCACACAGACAGTTTAATCAAAGAGGCATCCGCTTGTTGATTTGGCACATCAACATTGCTGAATTTGACAGGGGAAAGTTCCTGAACGGGTCTGCACATTTGAAAGAGGTGAGAATTGTGCAGCAGCTGACATGCGATCAGTGTGTGAAGTGTGCGAGTGCAGTTGAGTACAGTTATTATGTATACTGACTGACATGTGATAGGCAACAGGAAAAGCCTTGGCTGGTGACAGTTCACCTGTGTTTGCATAGAAGCCCAAGAGGTCACTCATCAAATCTCATTTGGTACGGGTGTCCGGGTAGCGTGGCGATCTATTCCGTTGCCTACCAACACGGGGATCGCCGGTTCGAGTCACTGTGTTACCTCTGGCTTGGTTGGGCATCCCTACAGACACAATTGGCTGTGTCTGTGGGTGGGAAGCCAGATGTGGGTATGTGTCCTGGTCGCTGCACTAGCGCCTCCTCTGGTCAGTCAAGGTGCCTGTTCGGGGGGGGAGACTTGGGGAATAGCGTGATCCTCCCATGCAGTACGTCCCTCCCATGCGGTACGTCCTCCAGGTGAAACTCCTCACTGTCAGGTGAAAAGAAGCGGCTGGCGACTCCACATGTATCGGAGGAGGCACGCGGTAGTCTGCAGCTCTCCCCAGATCGGCAGAGAGGGTGGAACAGCAACTGGGACAGCTCGGAAGAGCGGGGTAATTGGTGGATACAATTGGGGAGAAAAGGGGGGGGGATCCCCCCCAAAAAAATCTCATTCGGTAGTTTAGCAAGGTTTTCGACAAACCGTGTTCCCTAAAGCAACATGTAGATTCGTGGGTCCACAGTGACAACTTGAGAAAATGTGCTGTTGAAACATCGTTTATTGAATTGAATCTATAACTGAACCGCAAAATCTATTTCAAGCAGTAGCCAAGCTATGAAAACACCAGAACAGATTCTGCACACACCTTTCAGTTATTTTGAATTGATTGATTTAACTGATTACCCGTTATTGGTTTCAAATGGATTAGGGGCTCTTAAGCAATTATTCTAAACTAAAAACAACCTTAATTAGAAATCAGCAACATACTTCTGTATGGTTATTGCCTTTAAATTGTGTATATATGTGGGGATTAATCAGCCTGCACAGTCTGATAAGGCTGCTTTCACAAGCACACCCTGCTGCACTGCCAAACATAATATTGTCGCTCTAATCACATTCCATATAGATGCATTCCCCCAAATAGCTACACCGACACAGATTTCCATGTCTGATGAGAGACAGGTGTGGTTGTTTCTCTGCTAATTTTGCAGCTCGTCTTTAAACTTCACCTTTCGAGTTCAAATGGAAATGTTTAATAGGAGGAAAAATGCCACGGGAAGTTCTGTAGCACAAAGCTTTTTTTGAAGCCAGATTGATTACTGACATATTTCAGTTGTCATTTTTCCTTCCTGTGTACTGGATACTACTTCTGCAACCTGGAGCCTGGCCGACGGCTGGATCCTCACAGATAGACACAGAAATGGAAAAGACTGGAAAGTCAGCCTGAAAAGATGTCTTTTTTAAGTCTGGAAATGGGCGTTTAAATCTTCCTACTGGCTTCTTTTTTTTTTAATCAAATCTAAATCCGTACACAGCTTCGCTGAGGACAATGCACAAAAAAATATAGTTCCCTTTTTTACTTTCACATCTAATTTATAGTCAAGTTTGGACAATGGAATCAATAATAAAATATGTATAAATAGACTCCGAGTCATATTTGGTCAGAAAATCAAATTGCGTGTATGTATGCATATGTGTGTGTGTGTTTGTGTGTGTGGCCCCACTCTGTCTGGGGGGGGGAATCATATAAAGAAATTACTTTTTAATCTGAGCAATTTTATGTCCACAAAAGACGGTTAACCTGTGGATCAAAACAAAGGACACAATGTAACGCAGTAAAAGGATCAATATAAAGATGCTATTTATTTCATTTAAAGTATAAAGTAGAGTATAATATTTCACAGAACATGATTACACATTGATAGTAAGGCATTTTACATGGGGTATTTTACAGCATGAATTCTGCCCTAATGGCTACGGTCGTTTTTGACATACATGCATACGGGAGATGTTGCAAGTCTGGGTGTAGCCCCACAGAAGCATCTGACATGAAGATGGAGTTACAGATGAGTTTCCTAAAACCACTGCACCACTTCTTTGTTTTTTTGTATTTTTGGGTTTTCTTTTTCGGCATAGTTGTGGCATTGGACGGCATGTAATGGAAAGTGATTGGAAAGATGGAAGACACGCAACTGGCTCAATAGTACAGGCGGACTGAAAACTCACAATATCGTACAAGTAGTATGCGGTGCACAGATCTGCTGAACACCCAAATGTAACAATAGAGCCTCATTTTGTTGAACTTGTGTCTTGGGAAACGGATGTATGCAAGTTTAAAATACCTGATTTGACCCAATGTGATCTGTTCTGACATTACGAAGTCGCCTTACACAGTATCCTCACACATACTTTCAGGAAGCCCCGGGTAGTTGTGCACTGTATTGTACGCAGGGATGACTATAATTGGATTTGTGATATGTCATATAGTGTTTACTTGTGTGACTAGTGATAACATGATCTAATAGATGTTAGTGCTCATCCAAATATATTAGTCTATACTTGTTAGTTTTTACAGATAAGTATCCTTTTACTGTCCTACTAGCTGCAATCTTTTCCAGATAGCATCATTTTTTTTATTGTTCTTAGGAAAATTAGATACACTCTAACTGCGAGTTGAACTCTTCACAATAACTTTCAGCTCGTTTAAGTCTGGCTTGAATGCAGAATTCCGCTCTTCGGCTTTTGTTTCCTTTTTCTTTTCTGTTTTTGAAGAGTCGCAATATTGAGAAATTGTGATTAGGTGCTTATTTTTAAGGGTGTTTCTGTGAACCTTGGTAATATTTCAAAGCAGTTTATCAGATAAATTATAAAGGCTCCAGGATGGTTATACTGTGTTAAGGATTTAACTGAGCAGTCAGTAGGGAAAAACTAACCAAATAAAAAAAAAAAAATGGAAATGGCCTCAACCATGAGGAGTCACAACAAAAGGAACCGAATATGAATAATGACAGCAACATTACACTGAACACACATCTGTATTTGGGCTTCACTATGTCTGAATGAAGCACTTTGGGCTACCATTGTAGTTCTTTCTCGCATGACAGTGTTTAACACAGTTAGTAGTAATAGCCCTTACTATCAGGAATGTGCATGGATGATTTGGGAGGAACAACCAATTCCAGAGAAGCACTTGAATTTATTCATAATGGTGACTTGATCCACTTTTTGATGACTGGATTCATAAATGAGCAAGGAAAAAAAATCAACTCTGTTTGACCTAAACCTGATTGTTTTACCGTGTTTAGCCACCAATAATAACATTGTTTCTGTGCCATTAGGGGTTAAAACTATAATTTTCTGCTCTTGTGCAAATCCAGCAGTGGAGATAATCTTCATTTCTACATAAGCAAAACAAAACATTGGTCCATCAGATAACGAGGTGGATATTATTGGCTGGACTGAAGCAGAAATGAGGGGGAATTGTGCACCTTATGTCACTTTGATTTGATATTTTTGACACTAACACCGCATTATTAGTTACAATGGGGCAAAAAAAAATATATTGGCGCATGAAAACTCTTGGGGAAACTGCACCCAACCTGTGTTACAAAAGGCAAAAAACGCTGTTGTGTTTCTCCAGCTTCATCGTGAAACTCTGTGTAACACATCTTCAGGGTTTTTTCTTTTCCTCCCTGCCTTTCGCTCTAGCATCACTCCTCCTCAACCTCCTTCTTCCAAGTGCTTGGTTTTCCTCTTGTTCTCCTCAGCGTTCGGATCCCGACAAGTGCATTCATCCTGATTGCAGTCCACCCCAAACTGGATGACCTGACAAAAATGAAAAGAAAAGAAAAAAAGCATAACATTTAGGGGCCTGGCATCCCAAAGCCGTCAGAGGACTTTCAATCTTTAATAATAGCATTTACACAGGAACACAAGATCTTACTTACTTTATGACATCTGTATGGCACAGATGTCATTTTTATAAAGGATGACTCAACACAGAAAAAGTCACATTCCGTTCGGTTTCTCCCCGTTAACGGCAGCCATGAGATGACAACCATGAGATGATTTGTTAAAAAGAAAAAAGATATTTTTATACCTCAGTAAAATCCAGCCTGCTTTCCACTGGAGGTAAATGGAACAAAGGATGAGGTAAACACCATGATACGAAAGATTTACTTGTATATTTCTCTTCAAATGCAAGTGATTTGCAAGAAAACAGTCAAAACCATTTGAACAAAGAGCAGTGTGTTAAGGAAAAGCAGTAAAGCAAAAAGATAAAAAGAATTAAATGTCAAAACTTTGGGGATACGCACACTTGGAAGTGTTGCTGAAAAGTGAAAATAGTTCAGGAGGTTTCCTCTTGGGGTTGCATCTTTTACACAGTAACGCGGACAACTTTTCAAATGGCAAAAACAGAACAATGAAAAAAGTAAATGTGCTCCTGTTGACCTATCAGCAAATGAGCAACTCTGCCTTCACATCGCCGCTCTGTTTGTGAAGATACTGAAGGTAAGGACCGCTTTGTAATTCAAGCGTGGTCTTAGCGGAGTTTTGAATTTCCTCACAGTTTTCAAAGGGGAAGCATGATGTCACCCCCGAGGCCGATAAAGCGCATGATGTCAAACAGTTCAACATGGCCTTTGAACAGCGAAGAAGAAACCTTGAGGGTCTTAAGGGGGTGGGGGGGGCATGCTGCTATGGAGGTGAGCGGATGAACACATGTTAAGAATCAACAACAAGGAGCTGCCAGCTCGTGTCTAGGAAGCGAGCCATCACCGCAGGTTGCAAAATAAACTCTGGTGCCCCGCAAAGCAGTCAGTTGCAAGAAATGTAAACATTTGCTCCTTGAGAGAAGGAGCGAGAGGAAGAAAGAGAGAGAAAAGGAGAAAGAAATGAGGAGACACTGTCATTGACACGAAGCACAATTGTGTGACTTTGTTTTGAACAGAGCGCTACGGGATCATTGTCTTAAGCTAGGAATGGAAGCAGGTCTAGTATTTACTGCGCATTTCCAACTGAGCGGCCAACACTGCACATTGTTTACATCATATCCTGACTGGACGCTTGATGCTGAGGTTGTAAAATCCATGCTTAGGCACATTCGACGGAGCTAAAGTTAGCTCGTCTGTATCGTTTTTAGCTAACAGACAACCCAGAAAAGAGAGCCGACACATCAGAAACACCTAGAATCAAAACATTGATTCGTTTGAACCTGTTAAAGGTGATAGATGTCTTACTTGCATCTCTGTCTGCAGATGAAACTTATATAATTAACTTGATTAATATCCATAAAATGATATGGCTTAAAAGAGTACCCTCCTTTTATATTTTTATGGAGATACCAATTTTAAAACATATTTGACTACTACTGAAAACGTGAAACTCGAAAATTATAAATTGGCAAAACAATTTGATTATAGACATTTCAAATCTACTCCAGTTTAGCTGACCCTAAAGTTTTTTTTGTTATTTTTCTTTCCTTTCCCTAAATGTTTCTATTTTCTATACATTTAAATTTATTTTTATACTGTGAAGTATACATACAGCAACATTTATAATGAAAAACTGTCTGGAACATGTACACTCCCTGTACTGAAAGAATTTGAACTTACTCAGTAAAGTTGCAGAAACAAAAAAACCTGCATCTCTGTCGATGGGTGTTTCTGTGAAAGCCTACCTTGAATGAAACCACATGGACAATACCAAGTGACAGAATACGAGGGGGAGGCTAAGAGAGAATAGTGGTGTGGGTGCAGAAAAATATACATATAGTTTGACAATATTCTTACCAGTGAGGATTATAATGTTAATCAAAAATTTGCAACTCTTTAGCGGTTTACTACAGCATATATTTTTAGACGCACTCACTTACAAATATTTGTGGAGGAGTCGCACACCCAGAATCTACACAGATGGTACAGCTGAACGTGACAAAAGCCGAGAACACACTAGGAGGCTTTTAAAGCCCTAACCGACCGGGAAAAGACTCAGCGTCACACATTTAAACGGTAGAACGAGTCGGATTTTCCTAAAAATCGATGTATAGACTCATACAAAAATAATCCCTCAATCATCACTTATGACCCACTAGACATCTGTGGTGGTGTCTGTATCTGCAGAGACCCTGTCCTCTGCCTTTATTTTCTTATTTTGCTGTGTTCGGGACGTTACTGGGCGTTAGTTAACCTTTGGGGAGCGGGACCAGGTGCCAGATCGAGATCGTAAGCACGCATCCAAGGGGAAGCGACAATGGCAGACACAGCGCCGAAAAGACGCAAATATAGCGGGACGAAATGCCAAGTGGACCCAGCTCTTCCGAAACAGGAGGGAATCTTTCACCCGCTGGGAAGCCCTGAAGGAGAGGATGGGGATGAAGAGTGACACGGAGATGGCCTGTACACTGGTATGTGTTCTGGCTACTGCGGTCAGGGGCGTGTCCTTCTGGTGTCGTTGAGCCGCGAGGGCGGGGGGGGGAGGCAACCTTGAATGTTGTGTTTACAAACTGCAACCGACAAATCCTACAAAAAATTTTCAGATTACAGTGGTAGACAAACACACTGGTTACGACTGCAGTCATAAAGGTGCTCAGACTCAACGATGAGCTCAGACTTGTCCAGATCCCAGCTGCAATTGATCAAACATCTTTGATATTTTTGTGACGGCTCCAGCTGGTTGGAGGCTCCATCGGACAGCAAGTGATTTGAATCTCAAACCCTCGGTCATGATAAGGGCTCATTTATGCTCCCGTTACGTCCGTAAATAGATACGTCCGTTTCAAATATTTTAAACATCACTGCCCACATACTTCCCATCCGTGATTTACGTTGGTATGGTTGTTATGCAATAAATCCACGAAAGGGCAGTTCAGAGTTCACTTTCGAGGTAATGTGTCTATGCTCCTGGAAATTCACACGAAGAAGAAGCAGACGAACAAGAAGCAGCAGACGAACAAGAAGACAAAGAAGAGAGCAAACGGCAACTGTGGAGGAGATCATGATCATGTATCTGTTAAAACAAGAGGCAGCGGAGTAGACGGCGGTGGTCTGTGCGGCCATTACATACATCGCGGCATGTGGACGGAGAATTCTTCTCCCTGATTTTACCTATGAGAGAAATTGACGACGAACGCCATTTCCAATACTTTCCTCAAAAGTGCCGCCATTTCTTCCGTCTTTTTGTGTCGCTTGGCTGGTCGCGCGTGAGCTATTAAATACACTGCGCAACACTGCCCCCACGACTTCCGGTGGTACTGCTCCTTTTGTACGGATCCGCAAGCTCCCAGAAAACGTGCAGAAATACGGACGAAATGAACGCAGAGTACGGACAAAAGGCTCCGTCCGTCTACGTATTTAACGTTGAGCATAATGCGGGATTTATACTATTACGTCGTGGCAATTTATACCCGAGGTTCACCCATTACGTCCTTGCGGCCCCGCCCTCGTCCACTTACGTCCACCGCAAGGGCCTGACGTGTGTCTCCCCCAAATCCTACACGCACGTCGAGGCGACGTAGCCCGAGCGCAGCAGCATTGGTTGTGATTGGTCCACTAACCACATCCGCTGGAGGCCGCTTTTCCGGTTTCTGCTCGAGAAACAGCGCCATTTTTAAACGTCTTCGAGTCAGCTGGTTGGTTTTGTAGCACATTGTTTGAGTTGTATTCAGTGTAGTTATCTTCTGCATTTGTAGCACATTCTTTCATTCAGCTATCAAGTCGATAGAATCCAGAGTGTAGAATGAACAACTTGGAAGAGCGTCTGGCGGAGGAAGTTCGCAAGCACGCGAACCTGTACGAGGTGTCCGCGAGAAATTATAAGGACCGTCAGATGTCCACCAAGTCGTGGGAGCAGATCTCTCGGAACACCGGGTTGTCGGTCGATGAATGCAAGCTGAAGTGGAAGAATCTGAGGGACCGGTTCGCACGTGTGAAAAAATCAATGGCGACAAGCAGCGGTGATGCAGGCGGCAAGAAAGTCCCTCTAATTTACCATATGCTCTCCTGGATGGGACCGTATATCAAACACCGGGCCACCTCATCGAATTTAGAATTGCATTGAATTGCATCTCGACACGTAAACCCCACGCAGAACCATCACGGTCTCATGACGGCGTCCAAGCAACGGCGTGGTTCTTACGTGGCCATTACGTGATCACCACAGATGACCATAAAACAAGCTTAAACGAGCTCTAAGACGATGTGTGCTGACTCCGTGGCAGCGCCGTGTCCGTTGGTGACCCGCCTCATGTGCGCGGATCTGCGCAAAATCTCCACAAACTTGAAGATTGGTCATGGCCAAATCAAGGTTATAATCGGCCTTTACAATCACCAACTGTGTTTCCGGCTTCAGTTGGTGAGTTCGTGAAGTAGAAGCCAGTTCATTAACAGATTTGCATCTAAAAAGAAAACGGCAAGCAGACAGTAGAGGACAACAGTGAGCCGGTGAGAGAGACAGAGATTAATTGGAGAAAGAGAATGGGAGGTGGCTGACAGTCCTCAACTTCATTTTGGGTTTGTTTTGGAGAAAAGGGGGGCCATGGTGGAGTGCGGTAATCGTTCCTACATTGATGTCTTGGCAGCGGGTTTGAGCGTTAGGCCTAGCTTCATTACAAATGCCAGCAGTCTCATTACAGGTGCCACGGCTCAGCCATTAAGTGTTTCCTAAATTTGATTGATTGATTCGGCCACGAATCGAACCGAACAACGCTCCACGTTTTGATGCCTTCTAAAACAACCCTTTGGAAGCAGAAGGTTTGGAAGGACAGCCAAAATCTTTTGACCTTTTCGAGAGTGTTTAGAGTGATTACCCCCTCTGTGTTTACTCCACCGCCTCAAAGAATTTATGATTTAATGATTGGTTCCCTTTTATTGCTTTTATTCAAAACCCTCTTCCATCTGCGAGTGGAACAAGCTGAACCGTTCGTGAAATCACAACCAGAACACACGCAGCTTTTAAGTGGAAACCGTTGTGCGTCCTAATACAGTGGGCATGATGCATACTTGTGGGTTGGTCACATGTCAGCGATGATGTAGTCCGGCCGTAATTTAGATTATTAACCACAGTGCCCAGTTGCGGGAGATTTACAGGCAACATCATTTCCTCAAAGCCATTTCAAGTCTGCTTGCTGTCCACGGTCAGTCTCCACCGACGAAGTCTTTGCATCCGAATCAGGACGGGAAATCAAAGCAGGATCATCTCTTTCTGGAGTCCCACCTCAGCCCTCCTCTACCGTGTCTCCTCTCCTTTATGTTACTCTCATTTACAACAACTCCCCGTGTGCAGAAAGGCAACATGAACCGCCCCGAAAGATGGAGGCTCCTAAACTGCATCCCATACATCCAGAAGAAGAAAAAATGTAATAAAAAATATCATTTAAATATTTGCAATGCTTCAGATGTACCGCTTCAGACACTGAGAACATTTCTGCATTGGACATTTTAGCATTAATATATCCTCATGGCTTCTTTCTTTCCTTAAATGCCCCCCCCCCCCGTTTGTGTTGGTTGAACTAAGTGCTCATAACGATTCATAATCAAAGTGCTCAGTGCTGTTTATCACCGACCTCCCCTGAAGAGATTTCAGTTACAACCCTGACATAAACCATGCAGTATTACAAGCTGGGGAACCCTGTAAATAACAGGCCACTCATTACACAGAAAATCCAAGTATTGCACAGGTGAAAGATGTAATTGAACTATGATGATGCATAAGTCCTAAATATATGTATAATAGGGGTTTTAGTATATCCTGTTTGTTTCCTTGTCATTATAATGTGCTGAGAAACATAATAGACACCAAACACTGTGCTGGACACATTCACAAATCACATTGTGCCAAACACAAGTGGTTTGAATCTTTTGTGTTGAAGGGCTCACTAGTAATTATCTATTAAGCGTGAATAAAAGGTGAATTTTTAATGTGCTGCTGAGTAACATAACCACAGTAAATATAGCACCACATTCAATATTCATCTTTTATTTAGGTTTAACGGCAAATAGTACCCATCCCAGAAGCACAAAGAATTCAAAATTAGACTGTTTGATGCAGATGACACTTAACAGCACTTTATAATGACAAGGAAGCTGACTAATGATAAAAATGGGAGCTTTTCTAAGCAACTAACAGCTATTATACTTCAATCACATCTATATTATTCATATACTACTTGGTTACTTCTGCGTATGAATGGCTTGTAATTTCGGAGCAAGGCAAATTTAGCTGCATAGCACATTTCAGCATCAAGGCAGTTCAAAGCATTAAGTGTTACCTACAAGCTGTGTGTTTTAGAACTTTTGAGGATTTTTTTCCCCCTCCATGGTCTATAGCTAAAAAATGTACTTCCAAAAAAAAAGCAAAGAAATCGGCTTTTCTGATTCGTGTAGTTATAAAAATGTAATTTCCGGGGCCTGTGCAGCCACTGTAAACACACACACACACACACATATATATATACACCCCCACTACCCACCCCCCTTTCCTCACCTGGAGTCACAGCGGCAATCAGGATGGTTTCGTTCAGTTCCTCTGAAACATCGCGGCTCACTGAATTGCCTTTTCTTTTTTTCTTTTTTTTTTTTTGGTACAGCGGATGCATACCCCCCAGATGTACAGACACCTGCTTCCCACCACACCCAGCCGACCTCCCCCTGGCCCCGTAAAAGACCAGTTAGTGACACGCTGGCAGCCCATTTATTTTGACGGCCGCCCCAGACTGAGCTTGCTCCCCCATTAAAGGAGGACGTTGCTTGCCAGGGGCACTAGGTGAGCCGCCGTGAGTCATGGCGTGCTACGGACATGAGGGAGACAGCCGGCGCCTCTTGGGGAGCTAGCACGCTATAGACCGCTGGAATTAATAGGCAGACCCTGTGAATGGGAGCCATGAACATGTGCCTCTATGGTAGCCAAATAGGGCATAGGAGGAGGAAAAGGAACTCCCTGAGAGCCCACATAGGAGAGAAGTTCTCATGGAAGGAAAGAGAGGGAAGAAAAAAAATAAAGACATGTTTATTTTAGAAGCAGGTGAGTGGCTCTACTGCTAGGTCAACCAGGACATTATCGTTCATACCATTTCATTAACCTATCCTGAATAAACAGCTATTACCGAGGGCACTTACAGTAATGTAACTTTTTGAGGGTTTTTTTTTTGTTTTTTTGTTGGTTTTTTTTTTGCATTTCGTTGCTAGTTATCATCAGGGAGAACATCTTGTAAACAGTCCAGTGGATTTCAAACACATTTCCACAAACTGATTGGGAACAAAGTTGCCCTTGTTGCCATTGAAGTTGGGGTGGGCTGCTGCAGGAGTACTCTGCATTTGATTTTGGTCTACTGAATTCGAATTGGACAGCTTTGGAATTTTTTAAAAAAAAATTTAAAGAAAATTATCAGATATTGTAACTTGGAAATCCTCTATTAATGAAAGCATGTTCGGTTGTCCTTGGTGCGACGTGTCCCAGTTGGCCTTGTGTTGGAGAAATGACATGAGAGGTGAGAAAGTCCACAGTGGAAGGGTGGTGAAAACTTGTTTATTTACTATTTGACTGGAAAAGTTGGACGGCACAAGTCTCCTCTGTTGTTTTAAGCGGAGAAGAGGGAGACTAAGAGTGTCTGTTTCTTACTGAAAAAAATAAATAAAAAAACCGAACCACAGTTGAAAACAGCTATACATATAAAAAGCGTGCCTACTTCCAGCAGCTTGTTATTGTCTGTCTACCATGAGACGGTTACCACAGAGATGTAAACATAGACAATGAACAGAGAAAAAAAAGGAAATGAAGATATTTCCCATCTAGGCAATGTAACAAATCTTTTGACATAGTGGCCCTGTTGCAGACAATGGCACACTAAAGCCTTGGCGTGCAAAGAGGTGGACGAGTCCGGCCAACAAGCCTCTTTTAGTCTTCAAACGTGCCCTCTTGACTGTACGCACTGGCCAAATTGCCTCTTTGCTGCATGTACAGTGACACTTGAAGCAGGAGTAGACGTTAACAGGAGGGAGAGGAAAGTAGCGGGATCTGTGTTTGTTTTTCTTCGCAGAAGTCTCCTGCTTTGGGGTAAAGACCCCATGCCAGAGAGAGAGAGAGAGAGAGAGAGGGGGATTTCTACTACTGTAAACAGGAAGCAGTTGGGCTTGGATCCAGCCTCGGTTCCTAAGCTCCATCTTGATTGCAAGATGCAGGCACGGAGCAAGAAAAACAACCCCTCCACCTTCTCCACAATTTTAAGGCAGTGGACCAGATCTAGATGAAGCCGGGTTCTGTCTGTTTGCCAACATGCTTTTAATTATTTCAACAATTAAAGGGAATCAAACGAGTATAAAAAGACATAACAGGAGGTAAAACAGAACAGAACAGACCAAATGACAGAAATCTAAAAAAAATTTTTTTTAAAAAAACAGCAAAAAAAAAAAAATGACAGAAAAACATTTAAAGTGGTGTTCCTGTTTAAATATGGTAGACAGGGCCAGTTCCAGCAGCGGTGTATCGCTGGAGTGACTCGTGTCTGTTTGTGTACCTTTTTAGTGGAGAGTGTCGATGGGCAGCAGTCCCCTCCGTCATACTGGCAGTAGGCTCGGTTGTTAATGGTGTCACACCAACCATCCCCTCCAAATGGCTAGACACAAGTCATAAACAGGAAACAGTATTAGTTATCATGTAACGTAACAGAGGAGGCCTTTTTTATTCATTTATTTTTTTGCACCTTTGCCCCGCCTTATGTCCACAACATGTTTACTTGGTCCCAGAGAGGCATATCAATAATGCTTTCCATTGCACTGAAATACCAGATAGCGATATTGGCAAACACTGGAGTGAAACTCGGCAGTGGCACGCAGATTTGTAAAATTTGAGTTATATAAAACTGAAAATGCTCCATAATAAAAGCCTTTTAATGTTTTCTCTTTTTTGACTAAATCTTGAGGGCATCCCCATCGTGCCAACAATACAAAGAAATAAGAGGTGAGTGCCAGAGATACTTTTGGCTTTCCCCTGCGGGCTGATGGAGTCATTTCAAAGACTTCAGGTTATACCTGAACACAACGCAGGGGGAGAGAGCAGCTGCTGGGAAGATTTCTGCAGAGTTTTCTACTCACATCAAAGAGCCCCCTTCTCCAAGAATCCCTGCTCCTTCCAAAACTAACCTGCCATGTCATAAATAAATCAATTTAATCGCTCTGTTTCTGACTAAATACTTTTCCAGTAATTACACCAGTTTCCTGGGCCAAATCAGTTGATATTGGTATGTAAATCTTCCAATTAGGCTTCGTGTCTCAAACAAGCATGTGACTACAGACTTATTCAGCCTGATGCAAAGTTTTGTTTGGAGCCGTAACAAATGCACACTGTAATTTAATAACCATAAGCTGTTTTTTTCTTTTTTTTATTTGTGAGGCGAACTGGTATACACAATCTCCAAAGGTGATGTATGGGAAAATACATACAGGATAGCCGTTTAAACTACTTCAGTGTTATATGCATTATGTCCAAGATCCTGAAACACTCTTGACCCACATACCATAAAGTGAATTCTTGGGCTCAGGTTAATTGGCAGGTTCAGGTTTTGTGAAACACCGTCTATATTAAGCATCTTTATTTCAATCATTTTCATTCCAGGCTTTGAACCTCAAACAGAACTATTAAACTGTTAGATCAGCTTAACAGTCAACTTATTTCAGCATGACCAAATTAAATTCAGACCAAAATTGAAACACTAATATTTTCTAATATTATTCATAACTTTAATCGTCATACATTTTGTACTGTCTCCACTGGAAAAAAAGAAAAAAAAAGAAGTCAGTTTTTTTTCCGTTTTTCTCGTTTTAAAAGAGGGACCCCCCCCCCGCACGCGCGCCAAATTCGGCTTCTCTCAGTCAATAATTTTTTTCTGATACACGTCATTTGCATTTGATGGTGATATATCGCATTTGCATACAGCCTATCAGATCAAATCATCAAAATATGAAACCCCGCCCACCCTTACCATCAATCATTGCTCGCACTTGTCACTCAAATGTCAGCTTATCAATATTACTGAGGACCAGACTACTACCTCTCAGTTCTTGACACAATCGAGAACAGTTAAGGATAACGGTAGTATAAAAGCCCAATATTAATCATTTACAAATAAAAAATTATTACTGAATATTCATTATACTGCGTTCAAGGTTTTAAGACATGAAAAGTGAACTCTGATTACTGAGTTTGGTCTGGCTTTAATTGTTACAAACATCACCTTATAGTGAGTCCATTCACATGTAGTGAATTATTTGTATGTGGACTGACGTCCTTCCACACAGCAAGAAGTCAATACTGTGCAATATTCAACAACTGCCAAGCTCTTACTCAGAGAGATTGATAAACCCAGATAGGAATTCTGGTGAACAAGCCTCTGCCAGGATATATACATGTATTTTCTTTTTATCATGTTTAAACAACTTTTTTTTTTCACAACCCGCTGCCCAGAGTGCTCTCCAAATAGTTTTGAGTGTCAAACATGCCCTCCTTTCTGTTTCATGTGTGAGTGATCGTGTTTTTCATTTGATAAAGAAGACAGTTGTAGGAATCTGGGGAGGTTTAACAGACCACACTGGTGGTGAAAATGCTCCACACATGGCATGATGAATTGATGTACCATTGGTAGCCATTTCCAGTAAAAACTATGTCGGCAATTTTAAATCTGACCTTAGAAAGTTGATGTATTTTTACAGTCACATCTGTAAAGGTTAAAAAAAATGTCAGGGTTAAAATCAAGAAAAACCTCATGTTAGAGAATCTAACTGAAAGAATTGAGCCTACTTTAAGCATCCTACTTCTGGTACTAATAAATATTATGAATGCAACAACAACATCTGTTTAATCCCTGTGAATCACACATCAGTACACACATTCTTGTATTTTGCCTTCTATTTGGACACCGCAGGTCCAAATAGAAGGTGCATCAACAAAAAAGGGATTAACAAGTGAACTGGTAAATCGATGACGAATCTGGGTGATGTAATGAATCCGGTAATGTAAAAGTTTTTGTGACTTTTCCGCGAAGTCAAAGCACATTGGCCAGCTACAGTGTAATCCTCCTGAGGTACTCCTGGGGTTCGGAGCCTTACTTAACCATTTACTTTTAGTTTACAACCAGAACGTACCATCTTCTCAAGACTGACACATTTGGCTAACCTTCGGTCAGCTTTAGACCATCTCCAACCATCCTACTTCTGTAAGGATACTGTAAATTACTTGTTTCACCTACATCTAGAACATGGACTTGTCTGAACACCAAGCTAAATAATCATCCACAGAATTAAAATGTTTGTACTGGGGAGTAACAGTAAGATACAAAGTCTTGGACATAGAACGTGATGAATATTAAAATTTGATTCAAGGTGTATTTAGTTAGACTCCTTAAAACTTTGTTACTTCTTCCCTTACATTCGGAGTCCCCAAAATGTTAGTCTCAACCTACTACTACTACTACTACTACTACTACTACTACGAGTACTACTACTTTCGGCTGTTCCCGTTGGGGGTCACCACAGGGGATCATCTGTTTCCATCTCTTCCTGTCCTCTGCATCTCAGGAAAATATACTATTAATCATTTGTGGGCATAAAAACAGACTAATTACTTTTTGTTCCAGACCCGTGAGAGTACAACTGACTGACATGATGGTGCATTGACATTATCTGCAAATATTAACCTTTCAAAAATATCTCGGTATTTCAACTTTTAAAAATTAAACTGAGATGAAGAGGGCATCCGGGTAGCGTAGCAGTCTATTCCGTTGCCTACCAACATGGGGATCGCCAGTTCAAATCCCCATAGACACAATTGGCCGTGTCTGCGGATGGGGAGCTGGATGTGGGTTTGTGTCCTGGTCGCTACACTAGCGCCTCCTCTGGTCAGTCGGGGCGCCTGTTCAGAGGGGAGGGGGAACTGGGGGGAATAGCGTGATCCTCCCACACACTACGTCCCCCTGGTGAAACTCCTCCCTGTCAGGTGAAAAGAAGCGGTTGGCAACGCCACATGTATCAGAGGAGGCATGTGGTAGTCTGCAGCCCTCCCCAGATCGGCAGAGGGGGTGGAGCAGCGACCGGGACGGCTCGGAAAATAGGGTAATTGGCTATGTACAATTGGGGAGAAAATCAAAAAACAAAAAACAGATAAGTAAGAAGTTCAGCATAATGACAGGAAGTACATTTCAGCATGGGGCAACTGGCTCATGGTACGGAAGCTGAGAATGGCCGTGCTTGCAATCATTTTTTTAATGGCGTTATCTTGAGATCACAAGTTAATCATCTCATTATCTCACAATAACCAAGCTCATTTTCCCGAGATAACGAGAAAAATTATCTCGAGAAAACAACTTTTTGCTTCTTGAGATTACAGGATAATTATGGAGAACTCGAAAATGAGCGTCTGGTTCAGTTGATCACTGCAGTCACGCCATCTAGACTTCGAAGAAGTGAAGTCGCGTTATCGGGACTTCATGGTGCATTCAGGTGAACCTCATAAACTCTGAAATCCACATTTGAATGGCCACGAAGCTAGTTTAAAAGGGGAAAGTTTCCATTCTTTTCGTATTTTCCTTTGTTGAAATAATACATCTGTCATTACTCTCTTGTTCTTTCACTACAGCATTTTTTTAATAATCACGTAGCAAAGCAAAGCCAATTGCCCATTCTTATCAAATTGTTATCAGCAAACTCAAGCATATTCTTGTACAACAGGTCTCTAATAATTAGATGCTAAAGTCATACCCAATACGCATACACTGCCATATAGGGACATTTTAAAAATCGCATAAAACAATATAGCCAAGTTATTATCAGCAAACCCCACCATGGTCTTGTTCAACATGTCCCCAAATTCCTCTGTGATGATTTTCAAGTTGTTTTTTTTACTGCAGCATTTTTTAATAATTAGATGCTAAAGTCATAACAAAATCCCATTCATTCCTACATAGACAGATTTAAAAAATGGTATAAAAAAATGTGTAATTGCCTGGCGGCCTGTCCAGGGTGTCTCCCTGCCTGCCGCCCAGTGACTGCTGGGATAGGCTCCAGCATCCCTGCGACCCTGAGAGCAGGATAAGCAGTTCGTATAATGGATGGGTGGATATTAAAAAAAAAAAAGGAAAAAAATCAAACCAAATTTTTATCAGCAAACTCCGATACATTTTCTCTCTCTCTCTCTCTCTCTCTCTCTCTCTCTCTCTCTCTCTCTCTCTCTCTCTCTCTCTCTCTCTCTCTCTCTCTCTCTCTCTCTCTCTCTCTCTCTCTCTCTCTCTCTCTCTCTCTCCCCAGAATTTGGTTTTATGTCACCATTTTGGCCTTTCACCTGGGAACATGTTGAACAAGAATTTGGTGGAGTTTGCTGAGAACAGTTTGATGGATGCGTATTGGGTATGATTTAGCATCTAATTATCAAAAAATGCTGCATTAAAAAAACTTGAAAATCATCACAGAGGTACTTGGGAACATGATGAACAAGAATATGGCAGAGCTTGCTGATAGCAATTTGATTTAATTATTTTACGGAAATTTAAAGATTGGAAGATATAGCACTGAATGGGCGATTGGCTTTGCTTTGCTGTGATTGTTATAAAACGCTGTAGTGAAAGAACAAGAAAGTAATGACAGATGGATGTATTTCAACAAAGGAAAAAAAATAGAAACTTTTCTGCTTTAAGCTACCTTCGTGGCCATCCGAGTGTAGATTTCAGAGATTATAAGGTGCACCTGACTGCACCATAAAGTGCCGATGGCATGAACACACCTCTCCAAAGTCTAGATGGCATAACTGCGGTAATCAGCTGAACCACTCATTTTCGAGTTCTCCATCACTATCCCATGATCTTGAGATTCCAAAAATCATTTTCTCATGATAAAATAACTCGTTATCTCAAGAAAACAAGCTAATTATCTCATTATCTTGAGATAATTAACGTGATTTTGAGATAATGACACTAAAAAAACAATTGCTAGCATGGCCATTCTCAGCTTCCGTACTCGCGGCGCTTCAAGCCCAATTATAGACCAGTGAAATCATCCAGGAACATTCATGCTGCGGTGTGGTTACTGCCCCTTTTTGGGTGAAAACAAAACCTTTGAATTTGAATGGCAGCTAATTGAGTTTGTAGGTATGTGACAAGGAAATACATTAAAACAACAACAACAAAAAAAACGGTAAAAGTAAAGTTGCAATGACATATCAGGAGAGTTACATTAGTACTTTGGCGGCTGATAACAGGTGCCAGTATTTAGATATACTTATATCTTAGCAGTATTGGTGGTCAGTCTCCTTTAAGCCAAACATTGGAATGGATTAATGATCCCACTCAATGGTCGGAGGTGTCATATTTTTGATTTTGATTTTTTTGATTTTGCTACACTCTATTGATCCCCGTAGGAAAATTATGCTCTGCATTTAACCCATCCTAGGTGTGTAGCTAGGAGCAGTGGGCAGCCACCGTGCAGCACCCGGGACAAACTCCAGTTCATCTTGCCATGTCTCGGTCATGGACACAGACAGGAGTATTAACCCTAACATGCATGTCTTTTTTGATGGTTGGGGTAACCGGAGCACCCGAAGAAAACCCACCGCAGACACGGGGAGAATATGCAAACTCCACACAGAAGACGACCTGAGATCTCTCCCAAGGTTGGACAACCCTAGGGTTCAAACCCAGGACCTTCTTGCTGTGAGGCGACAGCGCTAACCACCGTGCCACCCAAATGTCATATCTTGATATTTACAGCTACGGTACCTCATCGGGTCTCCGGGTAATGTCAATTTCTCTCATCTATGACTTTTTTCTGTCTAGAGATAAATATATGTAGCTCCCTTCTGTCTGTCTACTTTGTTTACTTTACTGCTGTTAACGTGAAACCTGGCGATGCGGGAATACAGAGGGAGCATAATCCGAGTGTAGTGGATCCTTTACATGAAAACCTGCATGATTAAGGCAAAGGATAAACCATGCTGTATAGCCGACTGTATCAACTGAACAGATTCATATTTTAACTATACAATCATTAGTACTGAACAAATACATTTATGGTTTGTGGAATTATAAATGTATGAATGTATGTTAATAATGTTAATCATGCAAAACTTTGTTGTAGAACTTCGTTCCCGTGTCCTCTCCCCCTTCAGCAGCCTGCGCTAGCTTTTGATGTGCTTTCACAGCTGATGCTGAGAGATGGGCATATTATCATGATGCTAGCTTTATTAACCCTTTAATCTGCATTCCTATGAAGATTGCCAACACTTGGGAGACATATGAGCACTTCGGAAAGCAGGGGGTTAAAATCGTCATAGCCTACTTTGTATATTATGCATCTAGCTGCATTTGCTACTTTGTGCAACCACTGCAGTAAGCACGCTGATATTATATTGACTGGGGTCATTTTCCAATCTAATGATTTCTTTGCCTTTTCGGTCTTTATTGTATTGTCTATTATGTACAATAATCCAAAATCCACAATGATAATTATAAAATGTAGACTAGACGTATGTGATGAAGTGATGAAGTGTTTGCTGCAGACAAACAAATTTGCTATTGAGGGTCCCACAAGTTTCCTTTCGAATAGCCTAAAGCCATAAAATCCATCTTTTTTTTGCCCCCTCCCTTCCCTTACTCGGGAGCAAAGGGAAATGAATGTGGTTGTGTTTTATTGTTGATGGTGCAGGACACAACACAGCAACTTTTAGGCATGGTGACAACCTCTATCTCCTATTTGTGCCAGTCAATTTTACCGCTTTGTTTTCATGTCTACTTGGAGTTGCCGTCACGTTGCTCTGGTCTATTCAACCACCAAACACTCACATATTATTAATCCATTGAACAGGTCAGGTTCTGTCAAACCAGTTAGGCCATGTCCTCTTATTCCCAGATGGCGACTTAAGTTTGATTCTTAACATATTAAAACCAAACCGCATTGTTTTTGGAGCAAAATGTTCACACACACACAAAAAAGAAAAAAAAACAAACCTATCAACAAAAATGTACTTTCATATTCCATAACAAGAGTGCAGCTATTTAGCTAAATTAGTTGCACTCTAGTTTTAACTGTAAGTGTAACAGGTGCAAATAATACTTTGTGAGCATGCATTTCACAGGTATACTGGAAAGATCTTCCACTTTGCCATGAGTGAATTTGAGTTAAACTACTACATATGCATATTAGGCCAATTTCCAGGCTAGTGGTTAAATTTAGATTTACAATACCACATCATATGTTACAGAAAGAGATTTCGTTGTCTGTAAAACTGAGCTCAAGCTGAGATTCTGTAAAAAAGAAAAACATACAACTGTCCCTTTTTTGAAACCGTATCTTCTTTTTGTTTCGGGTTGATACTGCAATACTTGACAGCAGCTCAAGTTAGTTAGCTAAGGCCTACAGGAGGCCAGACCATGGTTTAAATAAACTGACTCCAGGATTACTGCCAAAATGCCTCTGCTTAAATGACGCATGCTCTGAGTCAATGCTTTGATAAGCTTGTTGTGACACACCCTCGTCACATACCTTGTACCAATTTTATCCACCATCTATTTTACTTCCTGTAAGCTTGGAGAGACGGTATTAAAGAAATAATTCAAAAGAAAATATATCACTGAAAAGTCTATTACTAAGGCATTGCTCTTCTTTGGATTGGTATAAAAAGTAGTTAAGAGAAATAAAAGTGATTACAGACTTGGCCTGGCGATTTTTTAAACGCCGCTGGTGAGATGCCTTAGCTGACCTTTACACTATTCATCAACCTTTTTTTGAGAGAGAGAAACAAGAGCGAGCAATAGAGAGAGAGAGAGAGAGAGAGAGAGAGAGAGAGAGAGAGAGAGAGAGAGAGAGAGAGAGAGAGAGAGAGAGAGAGAGAGAGAGAGAGAGAGAGAGAGAGAGAGAGAGAGAGAGAGAAAGCAATAGCATCTGGATGAGATCTGGCACAGAGCACTTGCAGCACATGTGGTCTCCTATAATTTACAGTGTTGGAGGAGCGAGTTATAAGCAACTGTTCTGCCTAGCAACATTCACGGGAAGGTGGAAAGGAAAAATGTAGTGCTGGCAGGTAGAGCGAATAACTTAATACCGTGAAACATCAACAGTTTATGTGTTCCATCGGTAGTTCCAGCCTTCGTAGAAACCAACGGCTAAACGCCAAGTAAAAATCTATCTGGGTTTATAATTTCTGATGATCCAGGGTAACCGCTAGAAAATATTAATTGATCAGAGGGCAGATAAACTGACAACCTGACAACTATAGATTATAGAAAGCAGAGCTTCAGACAGGTGTTTAGGATGGCAGAGATCTATTTATTATTATCTTTTAAGTTTATTTTTATCTTTTTATTATTGTTTACATTTATTATAGTCCATCAATACAATGTCTTAGCAAAGCACAGTGTACTCAGATTTTCACATTGATCTATAGCATCTGTAGCTTAGGGAACTGAACTGTCTTTTGTGTTTCTAGTGGTATTTGAATGGCCAGATAGAGACAGAAGTTCAACCTATTATCTGAAATCTAACAAGAGTAATGGTAGAAATGTAATCTATGGTATAATTACAGGATGTACCACCTGCTGTGAACCTGCCTAATACTTGAATACACTGTCCTTTAAGGCTAGCTAGAAGGCTAGCTCAGTAGTGGGGGTTGACCTGGATGACTTGGAGGCAGTTGCGGAGGGGAGGATAAGGAGTAAGATGGCAGACATCTGATGAATTCCTCCCATCCCCTCCACGACAAGATAGTGGGGAAGAGGAGCACATTCAGTCAGACTCATTCCCCGCCGGCAAACCATGAAACACCTTGGCCAGTCTATTGTACCAACAGCCATCAGGCTCCACAAAAAAGTCCATCCCTTACCCCAACCTCGCCACCCCTCCTCCTCCCGCAAAAGGACTGACTAGGACCGACTCCTTGACCCCCTATCCCCCGCACAAAGACTGACTAGGACTGACTCATTGACCCCTGCATAAGGACAGACTAGGACCAACTCCTTGACCTCCATAGACCGCCACTGAGCCCTCTGACATATGATTAGGCTGACTTGATCTAGTGACCCACCTGACCATACCGTACCTTTCATATTGCACATCGTGTACTGTTTTACAGTGTACAAGTTGCTACTGTTCACATATGTATGTGTATGTAAGGTATGTGACATATGTGTGTATATGCTATGCTATATATCTATATATACACTACCGTTCAAAAGTTTGGGATCACCCAAACAATTTTGTGTTTTCCATGAAAAGTCACACTTATTCACCACCATATGTTGTGAAATGAATAGAAAATAGAGTCAAGACATTGACAAGGTTAGAAATAATGATTTGTATTTGAAATAAGATTTTTTTTACATCAAACTTTGCTTTCGTCAAAGAATCCTCCATTTGCAGCAATTACAGCATTGCAGACCTTTGGCATTCTAGCTGTTAATTTGTTGAGGTAATCTGGAGAAATTGCACCCCACGCTTCCAGAAGCAGCTCCCACAAGTTGGATTGGTTGGATGGGCACTTCTTTGAGCAGATTGAGTTTCTGGAGCATCACATTTGTGGGGTCAATTAAACGCTCAAAATGGCCAGAAAAAGAGAACTTTCATCTGAAACTCGACAGTCTATTCTTGTTCTTAGAAATGAAGGCTATTCCATGCGAGAAATTGCTAAGAAATTGAAGATTTCCTACACCGGTGTGTACTACTCCCTTCAGAGGACAGCACAAACAGGCTCAAACCAGAGTAGAAAAAGAAGTGGGAGGCCGCGTTGCACAACTGAGCAAGAAGATAAGTACATTAGAGTCTCTAGTTTGAGAAACAGACGCCTCACAGGTCCCCAACTGGCATCTTCATTAAATAGTACCTGTTAGAGCCTGTTTGTGCTGTCCTCTGAAGGGAGTAGTACACACCGGTGTAGGAAATCTTCAATTTCTTAGCAATTTCTCGCATGGAATAGCCTTCATTTCTAAGAACAAGAATAGACTGTCGAGTTTCAGATGAAAGTTCTCTTTTTCTGGCCATTTTGAGCGTTTAATTGACCCCACAAATGTGATGCTCCAGAAACTCAATCTGCTCAAAGAAGTGCCCATCCAACCAATCCAACTTGTGGGAGCTGCTTCTGGAAGCGTGGGGTGCAATTTCTCCAGATTACTTCAACAAATTAACAGCTAGAATGCCAAAGGTCTGCAATGCTGTAATTGCTGCAAATGGAGGATTCGTGGACGAAAGCAAAGTTTGATGTAAAAAAAATCTTATTTCAAATACAAATCATTATTTCTAACCTTGTCAATGTCTTGACTCTATTTTCTATTCATTTCACAACATATGGTGGTGAATAAGTGTGACTTTTCATGGAAAACACAAAATTGTTTGGGTGATCCCAAACTTTTGAACGGTAGTGTATACACACACATATATATACAGAATATATGTGTAGATGCTGATCTCATATCTATGATGTTGTTTAGTATCGTTAATGTTAGGTTTGGTATTGTTCTGATCCCAAGGTGACTGACCTCTACTATCTATCTATCTCTCTATCTACCTCTGTTACTCTACCCCGTTGATGTCTGTTTTTACCCTCTTTTCTGTTATCTACACCTGAATTTCCCTTCGGGGATGAATAAAGGTTATTTTTATATGGACTGGGTCTACATTGTCTGTACCTGAAAGTCTCTCTTTATTCACATTTCCACTTTCATGAGAGAGGGACATTTGAATGGTGAAACCAAAAAAGGGATGATATCATTTATTTGAATTCACCAAGACAGTCTATTTAATGGAACAAGTAGATATGTTTTATACTAGACTTAGACTATGGACCTACATGTAATCTATCGGTAGTTTTTGTTATCAAGAGATAGTAAGTTTGCACTGGGGTGCTTTGCAATGAAAGAGTAAAAACTCTCTGCATCGTAAAACTTCAATGTTCATAGCATTCACCAACGGATGGATCATAACTGAATGTTTCATTTGAGCTACATCCATCAGAAACTTACTCAGTTACTCTGTCATAAAACGGGAATACTTTTTTTTCCAATCTGTATTTTTCAAAGGAGGAGCTGGATAAAATGATGGTAACAATTCTTTGTTCAATACTTTCGTCAGCATGTCATCTGATAATTAATTTATTTTCTTTTGCAAGACAACCCATTAGACTTGGCTAGCTTAACAACATTTGGCAATGCCAAACACCCGGGAATGAGGGCACTTTGGAAAGCTTTGAAAAGGATTCTTGCATGTTATGAGATTTTGGAATAACAATTTCTACCTGTGTTTTATCATCATGAAATGTGAAGCACATTGCACGTAAGCCCTGGCATCTCAGCAGTGATGACACCAGGTTTACAGTATGTCTGCTCTGCAGGAGAATTAAAAAAAGCCTGTTTTCATAGTCTATCTCAACTAAAATAAATCTGATAACAGATGAGAAATCACAAGTACCTACTGACAACCTCAAAAAGGCTGCTGACCACACACACACACACACACACACACACACACACACACACACACACACACAATAAAAAAACAAAAGGGCGTGTGGGTAGCGGAGTGGTCTATTCCGTTGCCTACCAACACAGGGATTGGCGGTTCGAATCCCTGTGTTACCTCTGGCTTGGTCAGGCGTCCCCATAGACACAACTGGCCATGTTTGCGGGTGGGAAGCTGGATGTGGGTATGTGTCCTGATCACTGCACTAGCGCCTCCTCTGGTCGGTCGAGGCGCCTGTTGGGGGGGGGGACTGGGGAGACTAACGTGATCCCCCCATGCGCTACATCCCCCTGGTGAAACTCCTCACTTTCAGGTGAAAAGAAGTGGCTGGCCACTCCACATGTATCGGAGGAGACATGTGGTAGTCTGCAGGCCTCCCTGGATCGGTAGAGGGGGTGGAGCTGCGACCAGGATGGCTCGGAAGAGTAGGGTAATTGGCCAAGTACAATTGGGAGAAAATCCAAAAAACAAAATAAATAAATAAATAAATAAATTGGTTCAGTCATTCAGAAGTAACAGGGTCCTAGTACCAACTGCATAGAGAGACTGGGTTACAGTTGAGTCCAACTCCTCGTCAAATTTACTCCATGCTTTGCTGCTTTTTAATGACTTACTAGTCATTAATCTTGGTCAAATATTATTTCATTTTAAATAAAACACACATTGAGTGACAACGCTGATGCAGTTGGGGTGGATCAGTGGTTCAAGGGTCTGGTAAATCAGGACAATTCATTCCATAAGAAATATAGACTTGAGAGAGAGGAAACTGATTACCCTGTAATTTGAAGAGTTACTGTATTGATTTGTGCGGAGCACATCTGGTATTTCTAACCGTTTGCAGCCACTTATATATTTTTTACCTCACATGACTGGATGCAGTGGACGTGTTGAGGGTCGGGGTGCCACTTGGTCATCCCTGTGCAGACGATGCTCTGAAAGACGACACACGAGAAGACAGCAGTTCAACACAACACTAACAAGAAAATAAATGAAAAAATTGATGATTTCTGTGGTAGAAGTTTGGGAAATGTTCGAAATTTGAGGTTTTCAAATGAATCTGTTTGCATTTAAGCAACTTTTATATCAAGACGAATGTCCTTAAGAAGGAGATTCTTCAGGACATGAAGTGTTTTGGGGATCACACTATGGGTGGTGGGAAAAATCAATTCAGAAACCACGATACTAAGCCGTGACGATTTTAATGTCGCAGCACAGTGAACAGATGCTGTGAAGAGGTCTGATGTCATGATTTCTACATTTGTGTTTGAATTTAAATTGTTTGAATGTTTACAGTACAAAGACATGTAGGTCAGGTGAATCGGCCATATTGTCCCTAGGTGTGAACGTGTCTGCCCTGCGATGGACTGGTGGCCTGTCCAGGGTGTTTCTCCACCTTCCGCCCAATGAATGCTGGGATAGATTTCAGCATCCCGTGACCCAAATTCGGATAAACGGCTTGGATAATGGATGGATGGATAGATGTTTACTCAGGGAAGCATACTCATGTTTTAGGCTTCTGTAACACATCGGGGCTTAAACAAAAAGGGTTTTGTGGTTCATTTTCTTTGGATTGTTGGAGTTTTCACATCTTACTATGGGGAAGAGGGGGTGGAGCCTTAAAAAAATCAGAATATCATACCACAGTATTATTGTGACATTTTGAAAAATCACAATATGTATTGAATCATCACTAAAATGTCATTATAATGTCAAATTGGGAGGCAGCTACCGATTCTCAGCCATTTTGTGCCCTTCGATGCACATTCAGCCAGCAACTAGCTTCATTCATTTTGATTCACTGAAGAAATTTTTGCTTTTATAGTGATGATCCCCACTGAAGTCAAACTCTCCTAACATTTACCAATACACAGAATAAATATGATGTTACGCTCCCTGTGACTTACTCTAGAATGTGATACACAATGGAAACCTATTCAGACAAGCTAATATATATTTACAAGTATGTTTGAATACTTAAAATCAAGGACTAATTAGATTCTGGGTTATAGAGGTGTCAGCATATGAGAGTAGCAGGGTGTCATGTTGAGTACAGAAACCACCCTTTCTCCAGCGCAAACACTATTCAGCCTACTTAAAGCTCGATAAGACTGGATGCACTTTTAGCAGCTGAAGGTGCCTTTTTTCTGATAATTTTCAATGAGTTTGAAACTTTAGCACTCCAGCAGCGTTGCTGGTTTTGTGAAAGCCCTCTGAATGGAAAATAAACCTACTTTGATGCACTTTGGACCAAAAAGCACCCTACGTCACTACCAGACTATTCTCTGCTGTCCAACCAAATCAATACATAACATAGGCAAGACCATTGGGTCCTGTTGGTAACTGCTGTAAACAACAAAAATGTGCCCAGATGGATCTTTAGTTTGGTTCTCAACACTTGCTTTTGTTGATCACTCTCCAAAAAAGGGAAGAAAAAAAATACAAAAAGAAGGCAGGAAAGAGACCTCATGTTCTCAAGTTTCTTTGGGACATCCAGACTGATCATGCCTTTAAATTTCTTTTAGTATGACAATAAATCCCTATTACCTCCAAAGGAGCTTTTGTTTAGCTGACCTTCCTGTCAGCCTTCCATGGGGTTGAGGGGAATTAATAAAATGAGCATTTTCCTACGGGGATCAGTAAAGTATTTCATTCTCACATATTATTATGTTGTTGGGTTAGACAGTCCAAAAACTTGTCTTTCAGATAGTGGATTTAGTTATATAATATACAGTCATGCTAATTCAGATTGATTGTGTTTAGGCGGAGTAGCGAGGATACCAAAATTATTATCCCTAGGACCCCCCACAAAAGACATCTCCGGCAAGTATCCGATAATTATTGTATTTGACATTTGGCACCCCCTTCATTGTCATTTAATGATAAAGGCTACAACTTGAACTATTTCCATTTTGCATGGTAATATTATGATAAAACAAACACATCATGCCAACGTTCACTTTTCTCTGCCTTGTGTTAGTAAGAGCCTTCGGCCTCCTGCCAGAGAAAAAATAAACTTTTTGGGGATGCTAAGCTCACTTCTGGGATGAGGTTGCAGTTTTATTCGATACCTAAACATACAAGATGGCTAATGAACACTTGATTGACTAATAAAGCTGTACAGAGAAACTCAACTCTCCCCTGTGATTTTCTGTGCTGCTTGACCCAGCGAGGGAGACCTGAGTCTGCGGAATTTGAGATAACACAATCCCTCGAAATCACAAGGCAGTGCCAGAGATGTGGCGCAAGTCATCAGACCACCGTCCAACTATTTAACCTCAGAAGGGCGGGTTAACTGGCTGGCTAACTGACCACCCAAAGGAAAGACGAAACTAGATAGGTGTTTACGACAGCGTTAACGTAAAAGCTTTTGCGCAGATATGATGTTGCGAAACACCCCTGAGAGAAAACAACGGTGCACTTTCACCCTGACCTGAGTTATCTGGAAGTTTGGATCACAGCGGCTTACTATATACACAGTGTGTCTGCCTGCGTAAGTGTTTGTGTGTGTATTCAATTCTTGAAAGGGTTGATATCACAAAAAAAATGTAGTCTTGGTATCTGGGATTTCCAGCGATGTAAAAATGATGTAATAATAACTAAAATGTATGGTTATGCATTTATTCACACACACACATGCAAAAATAATACCCAAAAACCTACGCAAACACTTGATTTCTGGGTGTGTTTGTTGACATGGAATGGAAGAATTCTCAAAAATGGCATGTTTATAATCTGCAAAATTATGTTTTTCTTGTTTGCCAGGGAGCAAACTCAATTACTTATGCACACACTGGAAAAATTCTACATGTCAGAGATTTGTGGTATGTAATGATTACTTACAAAATCCAATGGTGGCTTTTGAAGTAACGTTTTCTCAAAGGATCTTAGCTAACATAACATCTCTGTCATTATTAGAAGGTTTCAGTCAAGAACTGTAAGAAATTTAAATTTAGATTTGCCAAAGCAAGTCACCAATTGGTCGGAACTTTAAATCTGACTTATGTATAGCACAGCGGCAGCTAAAATGTTAAAGATGAATGTCAAAAATACCACTGTTAAGACGGGCATCTGGGTAGCATAGCAGTCTATTCCATTGCCTACCAACACAGGGATCGCCGGTTCGAATCCCCGTGTTACCTCAGACTTGGTCGGGCATCCCTACATACACAATTGGCCGTGTGTGCAGGTAGGAAGCTGGATGTGGGTTATGTGTCCTGGTCGCTGCACTAGCGCCTCCTCTGATTGGTCGGGGCGCCTGCTTGGGGGAGAGGGAGAACTGGGGGGAATAGCGTCATCCCCCCATGCACTACATCCCCCTGGTGAAACTCCTCATTGTCACAGGTGAAAAGAAGCGACTGGCGACTGACTCCACATGTATCGGAGGAGGCATGTGGTAGTCTGCAGCCCTCCCCGGATCGGCAGAGGGGGTGGAGTAGCAACTGGGACGGCTTGGAAAATAGGGTAATTGGCCAAAAAAAAAAAAAAAACAGTTATATATGTTATGCATGCCCTTCATATTAGCCACTGAGTTTTTCTTGAAGAATGTAAGTCATTGTCCTGAAAGAGGTCAAGGGGGGGGGGGCACTAGAGAATGGTGCTATTTCTGCTTAATAGAAATTGTGTTAGGTGGTACAGCCAGCAAAGGTACTCAAAATACTCTGCAGGAATCACTGGCTTGAATATGACTTAAAACTTAAGATGTGTCTCTCTCTTTGCACTTTTATCCCATCCTTTCTTCCACTTGCACGACATACAAGTCAAACAAACAAAACAAAACACAAAAATCCCCCAGAAAGCTATTTTGAACATTTACGTTGGTGAACCAATTGTGTACCTCTGGTGCTCATGTCATCAGACAAAAATCTGCCTATTGCTTTAATACAATATGGGTAAAAGGATAACCAAAGCCTATCAATAAAAATGAAGCAGTCTGGTGTGGAGGCTTTATTTTTGCAGTAATAGATTTGCATTGTTGATCAGACTACCAGCTGTTTTGGTCCATTATTCATCCTGATTAATCTTTTTTGGTGGGAAAAGCTCAATGCTGTTTATCAAAGGACCAACTTTCACAACTGCATGAATCAGCCACATGGCAACGATAGAGAAAAATAACAAGTCTTTTGCAAGATCTGGAAGGAGTTTCTGAATGGTAGCAAAATATGGAGACATATCTCCAACAGATGAAACCATTTAAATGGATATGGGATCTCATATTTTGCTATATTATGCTGAAATGTGCCACACTGTCAGTGGTATCTATCAGCAGACTGAGGAGCTTTACAACAGAAGGGACCAGAAGCTGTGAGAGGTTCTGGCCAGCCTGAAAAAAAGCAGCGAGGGTCACTTTTGTTTGGTTTCTGTATGGTGACGTGTTACCTCTTTGCAGCTATTCAAAAGGAAAAATAAGATATTCACAAGATGTTCATGAGCTGCGCTCTCACCACTGCTGGTGTTGCTGTCTGTGTACCCATGAAAATCGATTAAAAAAATTGCTACAACCATTCTCCCTACTGTTTTTGCTGTTCTCAAGTACTTTGTTATGAGTTTATTATATCATTCAAGTGTCATATCACATACTGTGCAATTTGACACTTGAATGATATAATACACTTGAATGATATAATAAATGGGTTGTGCTGATAGTGTGGTGTTGGAATTAGATTTCTCAAACGAATCTGAATATAAATCGGGAATCAGTTACATTTATTGTCATTTCATGTACGCAAGTACATGAAATGAAACAAAATATTGTTTCCCCCAGCTCACAGCAGTGCAACACAAAGACAAAAACACATATCCAAAACCTACAAGAACACGTATACAAAAAACCCCACATATATCCAACATATCCAAAAAAAGAAAAAAAAATCACTGCCCAAGAGAGCAAACGCCAGCCAGGATGACTGCTGGAACTTCCAGTCTGCAAGGGCTAGCCATTAGCTTAGCCTGCTCCGCAATAAAGTGAATTGATCAAAAAAAGATATGTTAATTCTGACACTACAGAAACAAAGGATTTTGCACTTTGGCTACAGATGATGATAGTAACATTCTTTAACCTGTTTTCTTTAAGGAGTAAATGTTTGCAATGTATTCCATCAATCCATTATCCAAACCACTTATCCTGCTCTCAAGGTCGTGGGGATGCTGGAGCCTATCCCAGCAGTCATTGAGCGGCTCTCCGCCTGTGCAATGTATTATTGTGTAAAAAAAAAATCATATCAACAAATTAAGTTATCATATTAAGAGGACAACACAGAATTGAACTGTATTTAACTCTGTTAGGCCTATTTCACCCTAAAGTGAGCTACCTCACGTTCTCCAGCATCTCACCTCGACCTTGGTGGGCAGCATCCAGTGCTTGACAGAATCAGCTGTGGTGCCGTTAGACAGGACAACTGGGTCACAAAGATCCATGTCTGGAGCTACAATGCATGTTGGGTAGCAAACAGCACCTGCAATGAAGGAGGTGGAAAAAATGTTTTAAAAAAATAACACACTCTCCTCTTTGCTTTCATTTGCATTTATTCATGTGCAAACAGAGAGGTAAAAAGAGACCAACAAAACGTCAGACCACTCCATCATGTGTGGTTCGGGTGCTTGGCAGCCATTACGTGAAAGAGTTTTAGCACCTGCTTCTATGCTTTGTGTGTGTGTGCGTGCACGTGTGTGTGCGTGCGTGCGTGCGTGCACGCATGCATGTGTATGTGTGTGTTTGTTCGCACGCACTTAGTTGCCTGTGTGGGCCATTTGTATGTTTGAAAGTTTAATATGTAAGATTGACATCCATGAATGCATGAGAGACCTGAGTCAAAACAAAAACAGAGACTGACATCACCCAATTTCCCCCTCACCTCTACGAACAACACTACACCCACATCCCTCAGAAAGAGAGAAAACATTATCAAATCATCTCAAGGGTTTTTTATAGCACTTGCACAGTAGCAATAGGTGCCGGCAAAGAAGCACGCTGCCTGTTTTTTTTTTTTATTGAGTCCACTGGAAATTAAAAAGGTAGGCACATTGTTTTAAACAGAGAAAGACAGAGGGGAAAAAAAGATAAGAATAAATCTCCATCTACCCTAAAATGGAAGTATGTCAACTTTGGAGGAGGGAGGTCTTGCCTATTTGGCTGCATATTGACTATCAACCAACAATATAGATAGTTCATATTACTAGTTACAGTGCATCTTAACATCCACTGAACATAATAAATCACACTGAAGCATGGAAAGTAGTCAACTAAACAAATACTGGTTAATAGGTGAAAACTGTTGTCCAGGACAGTTTTTTTTTTTTTATTTTGAGATACTTTATTGATCCCTGTGGGGAAATTCGTTCTCTGCATTTAACCCATCCTAGCTGTGCAGCGAGAAGCAGTGGGCAGCCGCCGTGCAGCACCTGGGGACCAACTCCAGTTCGTCTTGCAACGCCTCGGTCAAGGGCAGACAGGAGTACTAACCCCAACATGTATGTCTTCCTTTTTTTTTTTTTTTTTTGATGGTGGGAGGAAACCGGAGCACCCGGAGGAAACCCACTGCAGACACGGGGAGAACATGCAAACTCCACACAGACGACAACCTGGGACGACCCCCAAGGTTGGACAACCCCAGGGTTTGAACCCAGGACCTTCTTGCTGTGAGGTGACAGCGCTAACCACTGCGCCACTGTGTTGCCATTATGTTAATATCAATGGTTTTAGTTTTACAAATTACATTAGAACCAAAATTGGGACACGCCCATGATAACCCAAACTGCAAGTGCAAGATAATAACAAAGAAAAAATAAGGTGAGATCCTGTCAAAGTAGATGGCGCAGCTCAGTTTGGCTATTAAGGACAGAACTACGCATTGGTCTCTAAGTGGAAAAAAACACAGAGAAACCTTTTGTATACAGAGAGTGGACAAAATACCAAAACATCACATTAAAAAGATATCTAAGCCAAATTGGCGTTTGAGAAGTTGCTAAACAGGAAACAGGTCATACTGATTGAACGGTAGCCATCAATATGTATCAGCTTCAGAGGACTAACAATGGCCACTTAGTACGCATAATTTTCCGAAGCAATGTGTTGCAAGTTCCAGAGTTCAGATAATGTCCCAATCGTAGCCATCACAAAAACTGGTGAATTCTTTAAACTGGAAAGAGGAGCAATTGCAAAAATCTTGACAGACGTAAAACCAAACACAGATGAAGCTATATCTGCAAACACGAACAGTGGTCCCCAGCCAAAGCTAAACAGCGAAATAACATAGTATATTGTTGTGTTTGTATTACTTTGTCCATTACTTCCACTACCATTCTCTCCATAACTCTTTCTTGTCAATCAGCAGAGGAAACGTTGTCCCTGCTACACCAAGACCAAGGGAGCTACCGTATATGACTGTTTTTGCTCGTTAAATAGAAGTTGATGGTGCTCTCTAAAAATGGAAACAAGGACTGTTTATTTGAAAATATTACTCTGCTGCCTGTGTCCGTTTTCTACTGACACCTATTTCCTATTAAGATGACCCCAAGGCAAAAACTGATGTATCTATACTAAAATGGCCAACACTTATGAAAACATGCATAATCATGGTCTCTCCAGAAGGGTAATACTTTGTAGTTTGTCAGTTTTAAACTAATTATTACTGAAATAGAGCGGCATACACTCAAATCACAGAGTAAATTGAATTTTATGTCGGCCTTAAACAGAAATCATTATTTGAATGAAAATAACTTCCTTTGGCTTTCTCTCTTGAATGAATGAAAGCCACTTTATCCGACATTGTATTCTTACAACAAATTGTATTCTTACAATGAATTTGTTCTCTGTGTTTAACCCATTCCTATTGTACAGGAGCAGTGGGCAGCTGCAGCGCCCGGGGACCAACTCCAATTCTTCTTTCCATTGCCTTGGTCAGGGGCACAGACAGGAGTATTAAGCCTAACATGCATGTCTTTTTGATGGGAGAAAACCGGAGCACCCGGAGGAAACCCACAGAGACATGGGGAGAACATGCAAACTCCCCACCGAAAGGTCCTGGGACGGCCAGAGGTTCAAATCCTGGACCTTCTTGCTATGAGGCAACAGTGCTAACAACTGGGTCACCATGCCCCTCTTGAGTCTATGACTTAATGAAGCTATTGCCATAAGTCTCACCACTTGCTTGTTAAAATAAAATTTGAAGCTCAAATATGAGCATTTTCCATTGTTTTTAAGATGGATATGTGCAGATCTCCAAAATGCTCAGTTGGAGTCTCCAAATAGCCACTTTGTCCCAAATGATGCTACAGGCCTTCTGGAGTATCTAAACGGTCCTGTAGCCGTATGGTGCAAGTGAGAAGGTCAAACTCACCAACATCCATCCCCTGGTCACAGCTGTACTCCACGGAGTTCAGATCAGGGGGAGGAGAACAGGAGCCCTCAATCCCTGAACACATGGTGAACTGAGCGGTCCACTCTCCCTCCTTGGTGCAGCGGATTATACTCTGATTGGCAGAAAACACAAATACTCTTGAACCTAAATTCATCTTGTCACTTGTTGTTCCACTTCATTACCTAATTCATGCATGCTGCAAAATGTTATCCGAAAAGATCCGCATATTTTGTAGTTACAATGCTGCTTCACTACTGTTTAATAAAAAAACTAATGAATTGTTTGGGAAATTATAGTTGTGTCTCACTAATTACTATCTGTTACTGTTGTACACCAAGAAACTGTATCAAAAACAAAACAAAACAGTAGACTCTGGCTCCAGAAAATATTCCCTTAAAATATCATTGGCTACAGTGAACACAAATAGTCTGAGTAAAATTATGCCAGATAGATACTGAAAGCTTTCATGCTGCTGGGACATTACAAAAAAATAAGAGTTTTACAGACCTGGTTAGACTATGCTGTCACATACACTGTTGGGTTAAATTTAAAATAGCCTATTGATGTTAGTGAGATTATCAGTGAGATTATCAAGAAATTTCCTTTGCGCTGACAGCATGATGCATAATATCACTGGAACTTTCATCTAAAGAGAATCTAAAAGAAAATTGGATGTATGGGTTGAAAGATGAATGACTGAAGAAATTTTTACATTCTCCCGTGCATGGGGGCACTGCAGGGTACAGAGGGAATCATAGTGCAGACCATTGGTGCAGGTGTACATGCCCTGAAAAACGTCAGGTAAGGCTGGACAAGACAAAGGTTCACATCCTGTCTCCTCCCATTGCCCTCCCTCCAGACACTCCACCTTTAGGTACCTCCTATGGAGAACACAACATGAATTAGGAAGTTAATTATAACAAATATTGTCCCTTGCTCCCACCTTAAAGGAAAACTTGTATTCTTTAACTTAAGCCATATTTTCTTATCATTAGGAGTTAAACTGGACAATGGGTAACAGGATTTTTTAAAATTTATTCAGTGTTGATCAAGCTTGCATCAGCCAATTGCTACATACAAAGCTGCAATATGATCTTGGGGTCAATAGTACTCACCAAATAACAACTACGAAAGGAGCTCTTTTTTGGTACTAATGGACTCAGGATGTTATGAGAGGGGATTAAAGAGTTTAAGCAAAGATATAAATCATGAAATCCGATATAGATATCAATTAATTTTCAACCCAGAGCAGAAGACTACTCTGTAATCCCACAAGGAGTGAGTTGTTGCAGGAAGACAACCATGGAAACATGAGAGAGTTGGAGAGAAGTGCAAAAATTAAATGCAAAAAATGGCTTTTCCCTGTACTGACTGGCACTGTACTGTGGTGACCTGCTACGAGCTGCCCTAACTTTTTTTTTGCATGTTATATGTCGCTTCTGTTCCAGGCTAGAAACTTGGTTTGTCTTAGTTCAGCAGGAAGCCTGATCACCCTTTGTAACAAACCGAGACCTGGGAATAACTAGCAGGGCTCCATCTGCAGATCTTAATGGTGAAGGGGGGCATATACTAACTCAATAAATCACAAATATATGAAGGAGCAAGACAATTTAAAGCCTTAAAAGTGAGCAGTACAATTTTAAAATCAATTCAAAATGTAATAGGGAGCCAGTGTAGGGAGGGAAGCACAGGAGTGATATGGTCATGCCTTCTTTTCCCAGTAATGAGCCGAGCAGTGGAGTTTTGTACCAACTGCAGACGGTGGAGGGAACCCTTGCTGATACCAGAATAAAGTGCATTACAATATTCAAGCTGAGAATAGATAAAAGCATGCACAACTTTTTGCAGATCGGCAGTTGATAAAAATTACCTAATTTTGGAGATTAGCTTGAGCTGGAAAAAGCATGACTGAACATGTTTGATTTGATTATCAAAACTGAGGTTAGCATCGACTATTACACCAAGATTCTTAACAGCTTGCTTAAGACTACCTGACAGACTACCAAGGTTAGCAACAAAAGGGTTGATGGAATTTTCAGGACCGAACAAAATGACCTCAGACTTATTGTTAAATATGAGAAAATTTTCGGACATCCAGGATTTAATGTCAGAGAGGCAAATTGTGAGATTTGCTAGGGCGATAGGATCTATGGGTTCTAGTGGCATGTATAACTGAGTGTCGTCAGCATAAAAATGGTAAAACACATCATGATTTTGAATGACATGGCCAAGGGGAACCATGTATATAGAAAAGAAAAGGTGGCCAACAACTGAGCCTTGAGGGACACCACAACTCAACTGCGCCACCGAGGAGGAAGAGTTACCCAGAACAACAGAAAAAGTTCTATTGGTGAGTTAAGAGCGTAATAAGCTAAGAGCCGAGCCCTTGATGCCAACCCAAGTGTCTAAGCGATGTAAGAGGATTTTGTGATCGACCGTGTGCAAGGCAGCACTTAAACCTAAAAGAACTAAAATTGAGCAGTCACCTGTCTGCAGTCAGCAGTAGGTCATTAGTGACCTTAACTAGAGCTGTCTCAGTACTATGAAGTGCTCTAAAACCAGACTGAAAACTATCGAAAACAGTAGTATTAGTGTTCACAAAAGAAATCAACTGAGAAGAAATTACCCTCTCCAGAACCTTAGATAGAAAAGACAATTTGGGTATTGGTCTGTGGTTACTTAAAGACAGGGTATCTAAATAAGGTTTCTTCAGCAATGAGTGAACAATGGCATGCTTAAAACTGTCTGGAAAAGAACCAGAGGCCAGAGAATTATTAGGAATTTGCAGAATAACTGGGCCAATAGTTGAAAATACCTCCTTGAGCAGCTTAGTGGGAATGATGTCTAGGATAAAGGAGGAGGAGTTCATATTGGAAACTGTACTCTCCAACACACTGAAAGTGTAATTGGTTGAAACTGGGTGAAAGAGGCAGAATTAACATGGGGAATGGAATGAATGCAAGAGCCTGGCTGGATTTGGGACCTAGTATTCTCCATCTTATTTACAAAATGAGTGAGACATTTTTCAGACAACTCAACATCAGGTTCAAAAAGAAGTGGAGGGACCATTAATAACAGAATCAATTACCCTGAAGGGAACCTTAGGATCATGGTTAATTCTTGAAATTAGTTCAGAGAAGTACGTTGATCTCGCATCCTTTACTACCTTCTGGTTAATTAACATTTGGTTTTTAAGGGTGTTATGTGCTAATTTGGACTTGTTGACCTTCCATTGTTGTTCTGGTTTTCTACAGTCTTCTAAGGGTATGAGGGTATGAGCCAGGGGAGGTTATTAGATTTTTGTTTCCTAGTTTTAAACGGTGCAAATTGGTCAAGGATGGATAGGCACTGATTATTGAATGAATTTAACAGTACATTTGGATTGATTGAGGATTGAGGTGGAGGTGGGATTACATCAAGGATCGGCTCTTAGCCCTTTCTTGTTTGCAATGGTGATGGACAGGTTGACGGATGAGATCAGGCAGGAGTCTCCATGGACGATGATGTTCGCGGATGACATAGTGATCTGTAGTGAGAGTAGGGTGCAGGTTGAGGAGAGCCTGGAGAGGTGGAGGTATGCACTGGAGAGAAGAGGAATGAAAGTCAGTAGGAGCAAGACGGAATACCTATGCGTGAATGAGAGAGAGGACAGTGGAATGGTCAGGATGCAAGGAGTGGAGGTGACAAAGGCATTTGAGTTTAAATACTTGGGGTCAACTGTCCAAAGTAACGGGGAGTGCAGTAGAGAGGTGAAAAAGAGAGTGCAGGCAGATTGGAGTGGGTGGAGAAGTGTGTCAGGAGTCATTTGCGACAGAAGGGTATCAGCAAGAGATAAAGGGAAAGTTTACAAGATGGTTGTGAGACCAGCTATGTTATATGGTTTGGAGACAGTGGCACTGACGAAAAGACAGGAGGCGGAGCTGGAGGTGGCAGAGTTGAAGATGCTAAGATTTTCACTGGGAGTAACGAAGAAGGACAGGATTAGGAACGATTATATTAGAGGGACCGCTCAGGTTGGACGGTTTGGAGACAAAGCAAGAGAGGTAAGATTGAGATGGCTTGGACATGTGTGGAGGAGAGATGCTGAGTATATTTGGGAGAAGGATGCTGAATATGGAGCTGCCAGGGAAGAGGAGAAGAGGAAGGCCAAAGAGGAGGTTTATGGATGTGGTGAGGGAAGACATGCAGGTGGCTGGTGTGACAGAGGAAGACGCAGAAGACAGGAAGAAATGGAAACGGATGATCCGCTGTGGTGACCCCTAACGGGAGCAGCCGAAAGTAGTAGTAGATTTGGATTGAGGGGGGGATAAAGAGGGATTAAAGGATGATGAATTAAAAGCATCACATAACTTAACTTTAGAGCCAAGTGTTGAGAATGCGAGAGCGTGTTTTAGGATAGTGACTAAGAGTAGCGAGTTGTAGTGGGACTTTGAAAATGACAGCTTTTTGGTCAGATACAGGCATATCCACCAAATTAAGACATTTGAGAGAGAAACCAGATGAGTGTACAAGGTCTAAGATGTGGCCTTTGGAATGTGTTGCCCCTTTAACAGATTGAATGAGGTTAAAAGAGTCTATAAGCTCTAAAAAATGTGAGGTGAGGGAATGGGAAGTACAGCACACATGAATATTAAAATCGCCAAGAATAAGCACCCAGTCACATTTTAGCATGACAGTAGATAAAAGGTCAGAAATAAAACTAACTGAATTAGGGGGCCTATGAATTAAGATGCAGAGTAAAGGGGGAGGGAAAAGTGATTAAAAAACAAAATCTCTAATGAGATAAAATTACCAAAAGTAACAGGATGGCACTTACCTAACTTATAAAAAACAGCTTGGCCACCCCCTCTAACAGAGGGCCTAGGAATGTGAAAATATGCAAAATCAGCGGGGCTAGCCTCAATCAGGGGAACAGTATCCCCTAGGGACAGCCGTGTCTCAATAATCATAAAAAGTCCAGATTATTAGAAACAATAAACTCATTAATGATAAAGGATTTATTATCCACAGCTCTCACATTCAAGAGGCCAAAATTGTTTGGTGTCAAAGCAAAATTAAAACCAACAGGAGTACAATAAATAGGACGCAAATTGCAAATATTTGCACCAGATATTCGGTTGTTGTTGTTTCTACCATTAGATACGTCATGTGGATGAGAAGCACGGTGCCTAATAGTCTGTATGGGGAAAACTCCCAGCGAGAGGGCCGAGGACAGATGAGGCTAGCGGAGGGAGACCGCGGGCAGAACAGTACCGTTGAGTGCCACCACAGGCGGAAGCGGAGGCTCCAGGAGAGAAGAGTGGGAGGTAAACAGTCAAACGCATTACATTACATTACATTACAGTCATTTAGCCGACGCTTTTATCCAAAGCGACTTACAATAAGTGCATTTAACGTAGGAAATCAGGAGAACTACAAGTCATCAGAGGTCATAAGTGCATCTAAACAAACATCTAAGAGCAAAACCAGGGCTAAAGTAAAAGTGCAAGAAAGAGATTTTTTTTATGAGTGAATACAATAAATGCTAAGAACAAGTAACAGGGTAGTAGTTCTTAAAAGAGGTGAGTTTTCAACCTGCGCGGAAAGATGGGCAGCGACTCCGCTGTCCTGACATCAGTGGGGAGTTCATTCCACCACTGTGGGGCCAGGACAGAAAAGAGCTGTGACCGGGTCGATCGGCAGCAAGGGTCTCTGAGCGACGAGGCAACCAGGCATCTCGAGGCAGCAGAGCGAAGTGGTCGGGCGGGGATGTAGGGCTTGACCATGGCATGGGATAGGAAGGAGCTGTTCCTTTCACTGCCCTGTAGGCTAGCACCAGAGTCTTAAACTGGATGCGAGCAGCTACTGGGAGCCAGTGTGGGGACATGAGAAGGGGAGTTGTGTGGGAGAACTTAGGGTGGTTGAACACCAGACGAGCTGAAGCTTTCTGAACAAGCTCCAGAGGTCTGATGGCCGACGCTGGGGTGCCAGCAAGAAGGGAGTTGCCGTAGTCCAGCCTGGAGATGACCAGAGACTGGATGAGCACCTGTGCCATCTCGTCGATGAGCAATGGGCGAATCCTCCTGATGTTACAGAGGAGAAATCTGCAGGAGCGAGCAACCGATGCAACGTTTTCAGCAAACGACAGTTGGTCGTCCAGGATCATACCCAGATTCCTCACAGTCCGAGTTGACATCACCACGGTGTAGTCAATGGTGATGGCCAGGTCTCGGTGCAGACAACCTTTCCCCGGGAGGAACATCAGCTCTGTCTTGTCCAGATTGAGCTTCAGGTGGTGTGTCGCCATTCACTCCGAGATGTCAGTCAAGCACGCAGAAATGCGCGTCTCTTCTTGTGTGTCAGAGGGAGGAAAGGACAAGATCAGCTGGGTGTCATCGGCATAACAATGGTAAGAGAAGTCATGCGAGCGAATAACAGAACCCAGGGATGTCTTGTACAGGGAGAAAAGGAGAGGATCTAGTACCGAACCCTGTGGAACGCCTGTAGTCAGTCTGCGAGGCTCCGACACAGATCCCCTCCATGTCACCTGGCAGGAGCAACCCGTCAGGTAGGTTGCAAACATTGAGAGTGCAGAGCCTGTGACACCCAGCCCCTCAAGGGTAGAGAGGAGGATCTGGTGGTTCACTGTGTCGAACGCAGCTGACAGGTCCAGGAATATCAGGACAGAGGAGAGAGAGTTTGCTCTCGCAGAGTGCAGCGATTCTGTCACTGCAAGGAGGGCCGTCTCTGTTGTGTGACCCACTCTGAACCCAGACTGGTTGGGGTCCCGGAGGTTGTTCTGGTGGAGGTACAAAGAAAGTTGGTTAAAGACATCACATTTGAAAGTTTTGGATAGAAAGGGTAGAAGGGAAACTGGTCTGTAGTTTTTGATGTCAGAGGGTTTAAGTGATGGTTTCTTGAGAAGGGGGGTGACTCTAGCAGACACATGGAGAGGACTGTACTGCGTGCTGCAGGTTAGCCGCTAGCATCCGGCTACCCAGCCTGATTGGGTGAACTCCATTCTGAAGAAGGAGAGATGATCCCAAAACAGATTAAAATGATCAATAAAACCAATATTGTGAGCTCTGAAGGCGGAGATTAGCCATGTGTGCAGGCTGAGGATTCTGCTGAAATGACACACTCCACGGGCCAGTGTCGGAATAGGGCCTGAGATAATAAAAAAAAAAACTTTCCGTATGTACTTAAAAAGATGAAAAGGTCAATAATATCCTTTGGTTAGTTCAGACTTCTGACGACCTGCATCGTTTGTCACCACATGAACGATCACTTGATTTGTGGACGACAAGACTGAGCGGATCAACTCCGGGAGTTTATTCAGCATATCAGGGACTCTGACTCCAGGGAAACAGAGAGTGGCTGCACTGAGAAAACGGATGTTCCTGATTATGAAATCCCCAACTATTAATGTAGCTTGCGAGGTGATGTCGGCTGTGGGTGTACATGATCCTCACTGTGTGTAGAAATCGTCGACTGGGGACGTGGTGTCCAAGCAAACAAGTGTGACGAGGCAGCAACATCAGCTCTGATAATGGATTTCTCTGCCGGCTCAGGGCACAGAAGACTTTGAGAGCATCTTATCACGGCCTCTTTTGGAATCTTATGATGGAAAGAGGTCATTACCAGAGATGAGGGCTGTTGCTTGGATTCACAGTGGGACGGCAAGCCACCTGAACACCACTAGCCACCAATCACAATGCATTGGAGCTGCAGGAACATCAGCTGGGTGGACTGAAGTGTCGTCAGACAGGGTCGCATAGTGGTTGAAGAGGCCTAGGCGAGGGGGGGAGGCAGCCCTAGGCGAGGGGGGGAGGCAGCCCAGCCTGAGCCTCTCTTGTGACTACGCACCACCACGTCGGCCCAGGACTACTGGTGGTTTGGTGTCAAGCAGAAGGAAAGCCATGGACAAGTGGAGGGGTCCCAGAGAACTGTGTCCTGGATGGTTGCACTGAGAGTGGCAATCCATTTGGACTAGCCAGAAGCCACGTCCAAGAAGCTAGTAAAAAGGGAGTCTTTTTTGTAGAGTTCATCAGAAAGCCATAGAATATCCTCTTCAAGGTCAGTGATCTTTCTATTTGCGTTCTTTAGTAGCACACAATCGTCACAGGGCAAAGTTGACATAATTGTTTGGTTAGCTTACCCACAAGCTAGAAACAACCCACACACAGCCCCAAGGCTACAGAATCGGAGGCTTCAGTGTGAACAAAGTTCAAAGATTGAAGATTACCTATAACAAACAGGTACCACTATGGAGTAATGGCTGCAGACAACGCTGCCGGAGGCAAGGTAAACGAGGTGGTGCCCTGGGGCCTCATGTATCAATCGTTACTATGGGTAAATTTGTGTGTACAGTCCGCAGCAAAGCATGATGGTTATTTGTAATTCCTTCCTCCTAACATCCATTGTCTACCTCTTGCAATGAGCAATCGCCCAGGCCTGCAAAGAAATCAGTGTTAGCCAATAGGTGTCTAAATTCAGGGGTTACCCTGGTTCTACACTGGTCTCTAAGACAAACTTCAGGGCTAAAAAATCCCATGTGTGTATCCACAAATTTGCCCATAGTAACGATTGATAGATGAGGCGCAGCTGGTGAGGCTATGATGGCGTTCTACCCGGCCCCCGACTCCCAAAATACCGCTGTCTAACGTCCAATCCCTCGACAACAAGCTGGACAAACTTCATCGCTGAATAAGCTCTCTAAGGAATGTTGTGTGTTCTGGTTTACTGAGACTTGGCTGGGCCCTAATACACCTGATAGGGCTATACAACCGGAGGGTTTTTCTGTCTACTGTATAGACCATTCCATGACTACTGGCAAGGTAAAGGGAGATGGTGTATGCTCTTTTATTAACAATTCATGGTGCACTGACATGTAATTAGTCTCTCAGTCCATTTCACCAGTGTTGGAACAACTAACAATAAGGTGCAGACCACTTTATCTCCCACAGGAATTCCCCTGCAGGTTTTTAACTGCTGTCTACATACCACCGCAAGCTACTGCCGCAGCAGCAACTGGACGAACTGTATAGAGCCATTCGCAGAGAGGAGAACTTGCACCCTGAGGCCATTTCAATTGTGGCAGGAGACTTTAACAACCTGAAATCTGTCCTACCAAAATCTTACTAACATGTCACTTGCCCAACCAAAGTCAATAGTCAATAGTCAAGCAATCAGAAAGACTCAAAGTGGACTTTATGAGCCTCATTGACGATCTGCTCAACACCGGTAAACAATGTGTCATCTTTCGCCCATTGCACCCCCCTCCAAACTGTGGTGATGTCAAATTCAGCCATCTACTACACATCTGGCTCAAGGGTTATTGTAGGACCAGGGGAATCCCCTTTGTGGACAATTTCACATATTTTCTGAACCGCCCTGAACTTTTAAAGTGTGATGGACTCCCCCCTAATTACATAGGCTCACAACTTTTATCAAGGAATATTGCACTGACCTTACTCTCCTGCAAGGTTTCCTCATCCTCATCAGAATTAGAATCATAATCATCTTTATTTGGCCATGTATTTTGCACATACATTGAATTTGACTCCAGTTTAGTGGCTTTCAACATTCTTACATAGAATAACAGCACAACAATCCTCAGGAATATATACAAGGAATGACTATATACAGGTGAAACAGGAAGGCAATAGTGCAATGGTGCAGAGTGCAAAGATGCTGGATTAAATATGTTAGCAGGTTACTAATATACATTAGGTAGGTGGACATGACAGAATATGCATGTGTATGTACAATATACATAATATACAGCATTCTTAGATTTACTACGATAATGTTTAGGGTTCATCAAAGTGACAGCCTGCAGAAAGAAACTGTTCCTGTTTCTTGCTGTTTTGGCATACAGAGCTCTGTAGCGCCTACCAGAGGGGAGGAGTTGGAAAATATTGTGACTGGGGTATGATGGGTCTGCTGTGATGTTGTCTGCCCATTTCCTGACTCTGGAGATACTATATAAATCCTGAATGGAGGGCAGGTTGGCATCAATGATTTTCTCTGAAGTCCTGACTGTCCATTGTAGTCTGTTTCTGTCCTGTTTGGTGGCCGATCCAAACCAGACAGTTATGGATATGCAGAGAACAGACTGGATTATTGCAGAGAAGAACTGAATCAGCAGTTCCTGAGGCAGGTTGAACTTCTTGAGCTGACAGAGAAAGTACATCCTCTGCTGGGTTTTTTTGATGATTGTGTTAGTGCTTGATGCCCACTTTAGGTTCTGGGAGATTGTGGATCCTAGAAACCTGAAGGTTTCCACAGCAGACACAGTGCTGTTGAGTATGGTGAGGGGGGCAATGTTGAGGGGCTCCTTCTGAAGTCCACTGTCATCTCCAAAGTTATGCGCGTGTTCAACCCCAGGTTGTTATGACTACACCAGAGGGCCAGCTGTTCAACCTCCTGTCTCTATGCAGACTCGTCACTGTCCCGGATGAGGCCGATGATCGTTGTGCTGTCTGCAAACTTCAGCAGTTTAACAGGCGGGTCTCCTTAGTTGCAGTCATTTGTGTAGAGGGAGAAAAGCAGAGGGGAGAGCACATATCCCTGGGGGGCACCAGTGCTGACTGTCTGGGTGCTGGATGGGATTTTCCTCAGCCTCACCTGCTGTCTCCTGTCTGTCAAGAAGTTTTTAATCCTCTAACAGGTGGGGGCTGGTACAGTGAGCTGGATGAGTTTGGAGTGGAGGATGTCTAGGACAATGGTGTTGAACGCTGAGCTGAAGTCCACAAACAGGACCCTTGTGTATGTCCCTGGGGAGTCGAGGTGTTGCAAGATGTAGTGCAGTCCCATGATGACTGCATCATCCACTGACCTGTTTTCCCAGTAGGCAAACTGCAGGGGGTCCAGTAGGGGGCCTGTGATTTCCTTAAGGTGGGCCCATCCCAGTCTCTCAAAGGATTTCATGACCACAGACATCAGGGCGGTGGGCCTGTAGTCATTTAATCCTGAGTACAGGGTTTCTTGCAGACCGGGATGATAGTGGAGCTTTTTAAGCAAACAGGGACTTCACACAGCTCCAGTGATCTGTTAAAGATCAGTGTGAAGATGGGGGTCAGCTGGTCAGCATAGACTTTCATGCAGGAGGGAGACACACCATCTGGGCCTGGAGCCTTCCTGATTGTTTGCCTCTGGAAGAGCTGACACACATCCTCTTCACAGATTGTGAGTGCAGGTGGGGGGGGGTGCAGTTGGTTGTGTGATGTGGAGGGAGAGGGTGAGTGGAGTGAGTGGGCTTATCAAACCTGCAATAAAATATGTTCAAGTCGTCAGCCAGTTGATGGTTCTCTGCAGTGTGTGTGTGTGTGTGTGGGGGGGGGGGTCTCCTGTAGCTGGTGATGTCCTGCAGACCTCTCCACATAGACGCAGGTTCATTAGCTGAAAACCTGTTTTTCAGCTTTTCAGTGTTCCCCTTCTAGCTACTCTGATCTCCTTGGTCAGTGTGTTTCTGGCTTGATTGTACAGGATCCTGTCTCCACTACTGGAGGCTTCTTCTTTGGCCTGACAAAGCTGCCTCAAATTGCTGTGAACCATGGCTAGTTGAATTGAAGTTGCGGAAAGTATCGATGGGCACACACATGTCCTCACAAAGGTTGATGTAAGATGTCAGTATGTTCGTTCAGGTCTGTAGAAGCAGCCTGAAAAACACTTCAATCAGAGCAGTAAAGCAAGCCTAAAGCTCCAGTTTTGACTTGTTGGTTCATCTCCTCATAGTTTAAACCACAGGCTTTGAAGATTTTAATTTCTGCCTGTAGGTTGGGAGAAGATGAACCAGACAGTGATCAGAAAGTGCCAAGGCAACATAGGGGACAGAGCGATAGGCGTCCTTTAATTATTAATTGTATTATTTTATTTTTTATTATTTTATTATCAATTAATTATTAATGAATTTATTGTGTAGCAATGATCCAGTGTGTTTTTGTCCCTTATGAGACAATTAATGTACTGTCTGTATTTCGGCAGTTTGTGGCTGAGGTTTGCTCTGTTAAAACCCCCAAGGATAATGAGAAGGGAGTCTGGATGTCTTTGCTCCATGTTTATTATCTGGTCAGCCAGGTGTTGTAACGCCTCACTGACACAAGCCTGGGTGGATTATAGACAACAGCCAGAATAAAATGATGAAAACTCCCGCAGTGAATGAAATGCTTTACAGTCAATGAAAATGGTCTCTAAGTGAGGACTGCGTGATTTCTTCAACACTGTGACATCTGTACACCAACCTTCATTTATATAGAAGCAGATTCTGCCCGCCCGTTAGCTCTGTGTCACAGTTGGAAGTGCGGCAGATGGAGTAAGCTTTCTGGAATATGCTCACCAAGCCAGGTTTCAGTGAGGCACAGGGCGGCAGATCTGGAAAAGTCCATGTTTGTTCTGTTGAGGAGCAGCAGTTCATCCATCTTGTTGGTCAGAGAGTGGACATTCACCAGGTGGATTGACGGGAGCACAGTTCAAAATCCCCACTGTCACAGTGTAATGAGCGATTCGGCTTGCTTCCCCCGTCATCAGCTCCGACAAAGCCCATACAGAGCTGCTGCTCCTCCAACTAAAAGCTTGGTTCAACGAAAAACAATAAAAAAAAGTTTGACTAATGGCTAATCGGAGGTTTAAAAGTTCTTCCCTGCTGAATGTGATCAGAGAGTGAGAGCTGGAAACTAAACAAATAAAATCAGAAGATGAACTAGAAAAAGTACTAGAGAGTGCAGAACTAAGGCTGCCATCTGTGGTGCCATCTTCATATCCCAAAGCACTGAATCTTCCTGCTGCATCTTTTAATTCTAGTTGTGCTTGTCTGACAATGTTTCTAGTATCCCAGCTATTCCTATTATCACTAAAATTTCTGTAATTATTACTTGTAGATCTGTTAAATGGAATGCGCATGTACACAGAAACATGAACAATCTAGTTAAGACTCGGATACAACTGGAAACACCACCGACGTCAAGAGTCTAACCTACTCTCTATCCTTAGCCTTTTAGGCTTTCAGAATAAAAAGGGTTTAGGTTTTATTCATTTGAATATTATGAGTAATTAGTATGACAAATTGAATCAACTGATAATCTTGGTAACACAAACGGATCCTTGACACTGTGGTATAATCAAAAACTTAAGATGCACTGTGAGCGATTCTGAGGTAGCCTTGGATGATTAACTTTAGAACTGACAGAAATTCAAGAGGAGGAGGTGTGGTCAATTATACAAGAGCTTGTTTTACCTGTACTGTTGTTAATGGAGTCACAATAGAAAATAGTTTTGAGTTTTTGGCTGTGAAAGTGTGGATTGCAAAAAATAATTCTGCTATTGTGGTCAGCATGTACAGACCACCTTCTGCTTCCTCCTCAGCTATTGACAAGATAGCTTATCTTTAAGCGCCATATAAAAATTCAGAGTTGATGATACTAGGTGATTTTAACAAACTGGTTGAGTTCTGCCTTTGATTATTTAAAAGAGGTTTGCAGTCATTCACAGGTAATTATATGACCTTACCAGGCCAAACTTAAAAGACCCCTCCCCCAAGTCATCTCTGACTGACTTAATTATAACAAATAGAAAATTGAAAGAAAAAAAAAATACGGACTCAGGAGTATTTGAGCTTGGTTTTGGTGATCAATGTCCAATAGTTTGTGCTAGATGTACCAGGATGAATAAAACTGTGTCTGTGTATGGTGATTAGATGGAATTTTAAAACTTTTGATGAACATGCCTTCTTGAATGATCTTTTGAAAAGTGATATTCATGATACTGCTAAAATCCCAGTTATTGAATTAGCTGTTGACCATTTTTTTAAGTCTTAACTCAGTAGTTGATAAGCATGCACCTTTTAAAAATATAAAATACAGAATAGGTCAAGTCCCTTGTTCTCAGCAGAAATCTTGTCCTTACTTAAAGAGATAAATAAATCCTGGGCTCTCGCCAGGTGTACTGGGGACCCTGGTCACTGGCTTGCCTTTAGGCAGCTTAGAAACAAATGCACATCTGCAATAAGGCTAAATCTATTTGTATTTAATTCCCAAAGTGTCAAATCCAGCAAAATTTTGGAAGGCAGCAAAATCTCTTAACCATAAGTCTTCCCCTTCCTTTCCTACTCTTGCCACAGCTGATGAGTGTTCATTTTCAGGCCATAAAGAGATTTGATTAGCTTTTAATAAGCATTTTGCATCTGCTGATAACCTATTTGATGAAACTTATACAGGGCCCCCCTCTGTCTGGTACTGATCCTGACACCCAGGAAATGCCAAGGCCTCGTTTTTCGCTACAGCTGTTCTCTCCTGGTGATGTGGCCAATGCATTACTAGTTGTAGACAAAGATATCGGTTGGTGAGTATAAACTTGACCAATACTTTTTAAAGCTTACCACTCCAATTGTAGTTAGCCACATAACATATATTTTTAACCTTTAAGTTTCAACTGGTACAGTTCCTAAGGTCTGTAAGGCTGTTTATGTAATTCTTTTACATAAAGGCAGTGGAACAACTGACTTTAACAATTATATGCCTATCTATAGACTATCTTGCCTAGCAAAAATTCTAGAATCCCTAGTAACCAACTTAAATCATTTCCCTCAGCACATTCTAGTCTAAGCATACACCAACTGGGTTTTAGAGAAAAGCACATCACTGTTACTGCTGCCACTGTTGTTTCAAATGACTTTATTTTGGCATGATAGAAAGAAACAATGTGCAGCTCTTTTTATTGACCTTTTAGAGGCATTCGATAAGTTGATCATGCATTGCTTTTAAAAAGGCTTTATAGTATTGGATTTCCAGTATCTCCTCAACCTGCACAGCTATCGGGTGCAGGTTGAGGGGAGAGCCTAGAGAGGTGCAGGTACACATTGGAGAGAAGAGGAATGAAAGTCAGTAGGAGCAAGACGGAATACCTAAGCATGAATGAGAGGGAGGACAGCGGAATGGTGAGGATGCAAGGAGTAGAGGTGATGAAGGCATATGAGTTTAAATACTTGGGGTCAACTGTCCAAAGTAACGGGGAGTGCAGAAGAGAGGCGAAGAAGAGAGTGCAGGCAGGGTGGAGTGGGTGGAGAAGAGTGACAGGAGTGACTTGCAACAGAAGGGTACCAGCAAGAGTTAAAGGGAAGGTTTACAAGATGTTTGTGAGACCAGCTATGTTATATGCTTTGGAGACAGCGGCACTGATGAAAAGACAGGAGGCGGAGCTGGAGGTGCCAGAGTTGAAGATGCTAAGATTTTCATTGGGAGTGACGAAGAAGGACAGGATTAGGAACGAGTATATTAGAGGGACCACTCAAGTTGGACGGTTTGGAGACAAAGCAAGAGAGGCAAGATTGAGATGGCTTGGACATGTGTGGAGGGGAGATGCTGGGTATATTGGGAGAAGGATGCTGAATATGGAGCTGCCAGAGAAGAGGAAAAGAGGAAGGCCAAAGAGGAGATTTATGGATGTGGTGAGGAAGACGTGCAGGTGGCTGGTGTGACAGAGGAAGATGCAGAAGACAGGAAGAAATGGAAAGAGATGATCCGCTGTGGCGACCCCTAACGGGAGCAGCCGAAAGTAGTAGTAGTAGTAGTAGTATCGGATTTGAGGAAATTGCTTCTAAATGGTTTCAGAGTAACCTCATGGACAGACAACAATGTGTCGTTATTGGAAATGTTAAATCTGAGATGTGCGTATTACAAAAGGTGTACTTGCAGGCTCAATTCTGGGACCTGTTTTGTTCACTCTGTATATAAATACAGTTTCTTCTGTAACTGGGTGTAATATTTATCTTTATGCTGACAATATTCTTTTGCACTGCAATGCCAATAATGTACATTCTGCTGTTAAATAAATCCATTCAGCACTGCTTTATTGATCTGAGTTGCATTCAATAACATAATTTAGTTCTTAATGCTAATAAAACTAAATTCATGCTTTTCACCAAAGCCAAAAATATTGATTATGATAATCTCATCATCTCTATGAAAAATGGTGCAAATATTGAAAGAGTCAGAATACAAATATCTTAGAACTTGGAATGATGAGAAGATAACTTTTAAATATCATGTAACTAATCTGGTAAGCAAATTAAGGACAAGATAAGTTTCTTTCATAGGAATAAAATTTGTTTTCCTCTGCATTGTAGAAGGAAGCTCATTGGGGTAACTTTTCTATCGATATTGGATTATGGCTATATTTTATACATGCATGCTTCAGCTGCAACTCTAAGCCCATGGATACTGTTTATCACTCTGCACTAAGATTTGTTACCGGTGATAATTATAATACGCATCATTATGAGCTGTATGCTAAGGTTGGGTGGCCCTCTCTCTCTGTAAGACGTGATAAACAAGGCCCTTACTGCTTTTTTTACCCCATTATTTCATTGTCATTTAATGCGGGTCCCTATCAAACAAACTCAAATGATTGGATTACATTGCAGGTACGGCTGTTTTTACTGAGCTTGGAAAATCCAGTTTTCACACTGCACACCTGCAACTTAGAACAGCATGCAGAACATTCTGAAGCTTACCTCATTTCTATCCTTAGGGCAATTTAAATTTTTAATTTAATCTTATTTCCTTTCCAACTGCTCTTGTTTTTATCTGACTCATTTGCTGTAAATTTTAATTGCTTTATTTATTCTCAAGGTTTTAAAATGTTAGTATTTTACCAATTATGGTTTTTATTACTTGTACTTTTTTAATTGCCATTTTAAGTATCCTCTCTATGTTTCTTGGTGCCTAGGATGTGTTGTTTGTGTTTTTGCTCAGCTATATTGTAAATAAGATCTCTACCTCAATATATTTCCGAGTCTAAATAAAAGTTGAATGAATGAATGAATGAATGAATGAGACTCTCGATCACTGTTACTCCATGGTCAAGACAGCTTACAGGTCTATCCCATGACCTCACTTTGGGAAATCCGACCACCTGTCAGTGCTCTTGCTTCCTGCCTCTAAGTAGAAAGTGAAGTGTGCACAGCCCACTGTGAGGACAGTACAGTGCTGGACTACAGAACACGAATTCAAACTTCAGTGATGTTTTGAATCAACAGACTGGTCAATCTTTAAGGATTCAGCCTCGATTTTGGATGAGTATGCTGAATCGGTCACTGGCTACGTTAGATTCTGTGTGGATAACTGTATCTCAGTATGGAGTATTTGCTCATAACCCAACCAGAAGCCCTGGATTAACAGCGACATTCACCTGAGTTTGAGGGAGTGTACCACTGCTTTTAAATCGGGGGACAAGGAATGCTACCAAAAATCCAGGTATGACTTTAAGGGGAGCCATCAAAGCCACTAAAAGACAATATAGGGGCAAACTGGAAAATGACTACAGTGGCTGTGATTCGCAGTGCATGTGGAGGGGGCTGCAGGTGATTACGGACTATAAATCTAAACCCAGTGCAGCTATCAACATCTCTGCCTGTCTCCCAGATGAGTTTAACAACTTTTACGCCCGCTTTAAAGCTCACAACTTGGACCCAGTGACAGCAGCACAGTGTCCATCCAATGAAGTCGATCTACAGGTCACAGAGGCTGATGTGAGTAAAACTTTTAAAAGGGTTAAGACTTGTAAAGCTGCTGGCCCCAATGGCACCCCTTCCCATGCCCTCAAGGCACATTACACTCAGCTAGCTCAGGTTTTTACTGACTTTTTTAACCTGTCCTTGTCATTGTGTGTGGCTCCACTGTGTTTGAAGAAAACCATCATTGTGCTTGTACCTAAAAAAAACCCCACCTGTCTCTTGCCTTAATTATTATCAACCTGTTGCTTAGACCTGTTATTGTGAAGTGCCTGGAAAGCTTGGTTATATCATATATAAAATGTAACATTCCTGTTACCCTTGACCCATTACAGTTTGCCTTCTGTTCCAACGGATCTGTAGATGACACGATCTCAATTGCTCTGCGTACTGCTTTAGTACACCTTGAAAAGAAAAATACCTTTGTCAGAATGTTGTTAATTGATTACAGCTCTGCATTTAATACAATTGTCAAACTGGTATTGAAACTCAGAGGTTTGGGCAACTTTATCTGTAACTGACCATTTGATTTTCTGACAGGCAGGCCCCAGACTGTGAGAATAGGTAAAACATACTCAATCTACATTAATTCTTATGACCGGCGCGCCTCAGAGCTGCTGTCTTAGTCCCCTATTGTATAGTCTGTTTACACACAACTGTGTTGCCAAATATGACAACAACAGCATCTTTAAATTCGCAGATGACAACACAGTAAATGGACTAATACGTTAGAGTGATGAGAGGGCCTATTGGAGAGAAGTGAAAGACATGGTGCCATGATAACAACCTCTCTCTAAATGTCAGTAAGACAAAAGAAATCATTGCTGATTTTAGAAAGATCAGATAAAAATCACATTCCTATTTCCAACAATGGGTCACGTGTTGAAATTGTGGACAGTTTTAGATTTCTCAGTTTACACATCAGACACCCTCACATGGTCTCTCAACACCAATTGCATCCTCAAGAAGGCACAGCAGAGACTGTATTTTCTGAGGCGTTGCAAGAGTTTGGGTATGAGTACCAAAACTCTTGTGAACTTTTATCGCAGTACCATCGAGAGTGTCTTGACAGGCTGTATCACAGTGTGGTTTGGCAACCTGACTGCTCTGGACTGCAGACTGCTTCAAAGGACTGTACAGACAGCAGCAAAAATAACTGGCATGGAATTACCACAACTTAATCATATTTACACCACTCATTGCAAAAGGACAGCCCAAAACAGCATTAAGCACACCAGCCACCCCGCTCATGTTCTGCTTTTGCTCCTTCCGTCTAAATACAATACCAGAGCATCAAATCACACACCAACTGTCTCAGTAAAAGTTTCTTTCCACAGGCAGTCAGGTTGCTAAACAGCTGATGCACCAGTATGCACCTTATATTGTTGTGTTATCGTATACTCGAATGTATGAATTCATTGTGTACATAGTCAATGTAGGTCTGTAGTGTTTTTTTGTTTTTTGTTTTTCTGGGGATGAGCCAGAGCACAAGAATTTCATTGTATTCTAATACGCTTGACAATAAAGTTGAACTTGAATAATAGGAAGTGTTTTCAGACACTTCTCAAAACATTGTGAGTCTGCTAGTGCCAAAAAAGAAAGCGCTCTTTAAGAGGACATTATTTAGTGAGCATGTTTCCCCTGAAGGATTACATTGCAGCTTGGTGTGCAGCAATTGGTTGATTGATACAGAATCAGTCTAAAAGATTCTGCTACCCATTACTCGGTTCCACTGGTAACAATAGGAAAATAGGGCTTGGGTTAAATACTAGTTTTCCTTTAATGGAAATTTAAACACAAGTTTCAGTAGGATTAAAGTTAGGGTTAAGTTGATTTTATAATTTCAGGCAACAATTGACAAAGTAGATTAAGATGGCTGCCCGCAAGATAAACAGTGAAAACATCTGCTTTGAACAGATTCACCTTTTAGGTTTTGCTGCAAGTACGAATGAGTACTTCAGCTATATGCTATTCCAATCTCAAGAGAAACTATAGCGTTCATTAATTGGTTTTTGACCCTGCATAAGTTATAGCAAACAGTCTAAACAAATGTTGAATGAATGCTTAAATCCATGAATGCTTAATGGATTTAAGCAGTTTAAGGCTGAAGTGGACCCTGCAGTACAACATAGAGAATAGATCCATACTGGCATACATCTACTGTAGCTTTCACACTGCCTGCATAGCTTCATCAAGATAGGCATCTTCCTGTACTACTGCAACCCGACAGCGGTTGAAGAAAATGGATATTTACTGTACTGACTTAACTCCCACCTAATGCGTTATTTCAATACAGTAGGTGAATTTTAGGGGTCATAAGTCAACTCATGTATGAGGTCTTTGGAAACCCCCCTTTGGAAGCATGTGCATCCTTATTTTTTTGGTATCAAATCTCACCTCAACCCCATGTTCTATGTCTTTCCTTTACTTTGACCCCCAAGACTTTTTATTACCTCATAAAGAAAAAATGCCCTCTGTGGAAGTGTCTGTACTAAAATAAATCACCAACAAATTGTAACTTTGTGCAAATCCTACGACTAAAAATGTATTTATCCAATTCAAGTTATAAAAGGTCTTCATACGCAAGACAATTTTACATTTTTTACTGGCTGCTTTCTTAGGATTTATCTTTCTTAGAACTAGACTGATAATGCAACTTTGTTGCATGTTAAAATGTTCCCACGTGTATTTTCTTAACCAATTCATAAGGACATCCAGGAACAAATGGGTATGACCATAAACTTTCTTTTCTTTTTTTTACAAAACTCGGTGAAACTTTTTACATGCAATGCAAGTATATATTATCTAAATATTTTCATTCCATCATAGCCTAACAAACCATTGTAGTGGTTTTTGGTATAAGTGTACTTTATACCTTACATTGTAGCTTTTCTTGAGAGCTAAGAAAAGGTATACATGAGGTAACTCAACAACCTTTGGGTAGAACAATACCGACTCAGTTGTATGAAAAGATGTTGCTGACTAGAAGTAAAGCAGCATGTAAACCTTCACCAGCAACTAATAGGAAACTGCTTCTAATAGGCAACCCTCATCATTAACAACATGTGAATCATGTTCAATAATGAGCTGGGTCGCCTAATAAATACGGCTGGCAAAGCAGTAATGGAGCCTTGGTTAGCGTCAGTACAGATTTTATTGGAGTCTAATGTAAGCATGCTCAGAAACCAATACAGCTTTATGGTTAATGGACCTAAAAATACCTCTTTATAATGTGCCCAGTGCTCTCTTTAAACGTTTGAGCGGGGGTTGGGTGCCTATGTGATGCATTGTTACCTAGTTACATAAAACACCTGTGTGAATCAAAGGTCCTAATTTGATTAGGAAGTACGCAATGCTGCTGCTGTAAAACAAAGTGAGAAGGAAAATCCTCCATTACTCCCAGGGAGGAAAGCGTTCCAAAAATCTGCACCTACTTTCGTCTCCCAAAGTTGCGTGTCTACAGACTCATAAGTGTTTCAGCGTCTCATAGAGCCCACAAGACATGGTTGTGCTGTTTGTTTGTTTTTTTTCCAAATAGTTTAATGTATCAAGCGTATTCAGACTAACTACAACATATATAAAAGAAACTGAAAAAACCCACACTGTGTTTGGTGGATGCTTTCATCTCCTATATTGCATTCATTTTCTAAGTACTTTACAGTGCCAATCTTTTTTTTTACTATGGGTGACGCCAGTGAAAATGGAAACCCTAATCTTTGCAATGTTAATGCCAGACTCTATCAACTTAGATACACAGGGATAGACCTCTATCTTGAGCAGTGTCAATACAAAGAGGTACTACAAAAAAGAGGGGGAAAAATTAAATTCCTGACACTGGCACCGTCTGTAACTTTGCTCTTCACAAACCACAAAAACAAAACAGTGCTCACTTTCTGGTCTTCTTTTCAAGGCTTCCCATTAAATAGTAGCCTGGGTTGCATTTGTAGTGGCACATGGTGCCCACATCATGCCCTGTGGAGAGGCAGTCTGCTGTCAGGAGCTTGGCATTGGGTATGTTCGATGCTTCAGGACACTCTATCTTACAGTAGGCCTCTGGGAAAGACCACAGGCCATCCTCCAAACACACCAGCCTGTCACTGTCACCTGAGAATAGAATAGAATAAAATAGAGTAATGTTGATGTTTTGGATTGCTCTGTGCATTCTAGATCACATAGTATATTAAAACATTCAGAAATAAAGATTGGTAGATATTAACGCAAGGAAATACTGGTAAAAAAATATAGTATACATTTTCTTTTTTTTTCCCACTACCACATGCCTCCTCCGATACATGTGGAGTCGCCAGCCGCTTCTTTTCACTTGACAGTGAAGAGTTTCACTTCACAAGGGGGACATAGTGCATGGGAGGATCACTCTACCCCCCCCCACCCCAAACAGGTGCCCCGACTGACCAGAGGAGGCACTAGTGTGACGACCAGGACACATACCCACATCTGGCTTCCCACCTGTAAACATGGCCAATAGTGTCTGCTGGGACGCCCGACCAAGCCGGAGGCAACATGGGGATTCAAACCGTCAAACCCCATGTTGGTAGGCAACGAAATAAACCACTACGCTACCCGGACGCCTTAGTATACATATTCTAACATTTTGTGACATGCCTAAGTGTAAAAATATAATATCATATATTTGGTTTCTGATATCAGTGCATACAGACATCTATGCTGAAAACTGCAAATAAACAATAATGTTGTTCATTTGCACGTTTTGTTTTGTGACAGCGCTCAGCCATTTCACCAGTAATTTTTTTTTTTAAAAGTGTTTGTGATTTGTGCCCTTGCGCTTAGATTGAATAGGGGCATCTTCCCAAATAGATCACCTGTAAAATTAGCGACTTTGCTAACTGTCTGTTGTCTTCTATCAGTTCATTTTGTTTCTAAAGTGGTCTAATTCTGCCATAGCCCCCACCAGTGCCCCACATGTGTTACAGACATTTTCCTTAAATCACATTCCAGCCATAGTTTTGTTGAGACAATAATAGTGATGGGTCAGTGAAAGATAAGCTGTGACGTCAATACAAGCCGGCCAATTCTGCCCATCTGTGTCATGCAGAGCGACAGAAAATGCACATGAATTTTGACTCAAGTTGTGTGGCAGATATGTATCTGATCTAGGACCACGTTTAATAGGTCAAAATCAGAATTCAAAACAATACTTTTCATTGTGCTTTTGTGCTCGCACTTCCCTAAAAAAAAGGAAATCTGTGTCACATTTGAAGCCAAAGTGAGAATGGGGTCAAATTTGAGGTGAAGTCTGAATGTCTCCTGCTGTGTTCTGAGGTCTGAGGTAGGTGAATATCTAGAATAATTTTTCTGGAGACTTTCACACTCTCAGACAAGACATTTAAAGTCTTTATTTATTTATTTCTGACTTTTCCCTTTTTCTCCCAATTTAGTGGCCAATCGATCCCTATTTTAGTTCAAACACCCACCCTCGTACTGCATGCGTTCGCCAACTGCATCTCTCCGGCTGGCAGTCTCGAAGAAGACGCCTCGCCACTTTCGTGACAAGGCGAAGCCAGGCCGAACCACTGCTTGTTCCGACACACACAGAGATGCATTCGTGTGACGAACAAAAGTCGACTCCGCCCCCCTCCCGAAGACAGCATTCCAAACTATTGCTGTTTCATCGAGTCCGGCCATAGTCGGATCTGATGAGACCAAGGTGCAAACCCCGGTCCCCAGTGGGCAACTGCCTCGACACAAAGCCGATGCTTAGACCGCTACACCACCGCGGACCCCTGAAATTTAAAGTCTTCTGTTGTAGAATTTAGTAGCACCCTTGAGGGTTTTATTCCTTAACAATAAAAGTGTAACATCCGAAGTCCCGGTCCACATATCATCATAGCCTGACTCTAATTTTTTTTCACTTCTTTCACAGTGGATCACACCCCTAGAATGTCTTCAAGGAAAGTCATGCTATGTCTTTTCTTCTTCTTCCGATGATTTTACTTTATCATTTGGATGGAAAGAGTGTGAAGAAAATTATCACAAAAAAAGATATTTTCTGTAAAGTTACACTTCTCTGATTAAAAATGTTGCTCTACAAGAGCAGTTTTATTAAACCCTGGTTCATGGTATTGTGTATTATAATAACCAACAAGTTTGGTTATTATACACAGTTTGGAGACTGTCAGATAACTATTTCAGATGGAATAAATCCCACCTGTTCTCTTTTCTACAATGACTTCCGAAGCCCAAGCTCAGGACACTGCTTTCTCCTTTCTCTGTCAATCCCCCTTCTCTTCCTTTTTCTCTTCCTCCACCTTTCTAACTCTTACTCATTTCTTCTACTTCTTTCCCTTCTTTCATTTTTCATCCTCACCATCTCCCTCCCTCTGTTTCTCTCCCTCTCTTTCTTCCATGAACTTATTCCACCTCCTACTGTTTCCCCCTCTCTCCTTTTTTGTTATTACACCATCCCTCCATCCCGCTGGGCCTGACACTATATCAAAACCAACCAACTTTTCACTGCAGTCCTGTGGTCCAGGCTTGGCTGGCACACATTGAGACAAACAGAAAAACGGAGGTTGCTGTGAGGTTAAAAACTACCAGAAGCACCCATTCCACAATGGGATAAAACCCGGGGGGCCTCCATGTAAGCCCTTGTAAAGCAGTTAACACATGGGGAATGCTTAGAATTTGTTCACATTATATCTCCCAGGTAAGCGTATTCATTATTGAGGCACTTTATGTGTCGGGTGAGATCAATTGAATCCACATAACTTTTCTCCAAGTACATAAAACGGTATCAAAGGTCCACGTAGATCTGCTCAGCCATTTGTGTGCCAAACATGATTCACAAGCAGACAGGCAGACAGAAAGACAGACATACCAACCTGACAGACAAAAATGTACTGATGAAGCCAAGTATGCACAGGCCTTATAAAAGTGACCGCCTGGCAGAAAAATACTGAATAGAATGGATAGAATGGAATAGTGTGTACCCATGTGTAAGTGTATGGATGTTAATGTACGTATGCAACTTTGTATGGAAGTAAACTTGTATATACAGGCTGTGGCAATAAATGTCCTTAAGTACAAAAAAAGGAGCGATCAATCAATCGATCAATCTATGACCTACCTTGTAGTATGGCTGGGGAGTCGCAGGTAAAAGAACACTGCTTGCCAAAGGTAGTACCCCAGGAGCAGCTGAATATGGCATGGTAAACATGAGAATGGTCAGGCGGGCCACAGTCTATAGGCAGGCAGCTGACCACACGATCCCATGAACCTTTGACACACTCCAGCACAGTTTCACTCTGAAAGCAGAGATAAGGAAAAAAGAAAATGGAAGTGGGGAAAGAAAAACAAAGACAAAAAAATACAAATCAAGTGCAGAAGTTCAATTTACATTTTTGACAGACATACTGCACTGTCAATAGCACTGGCAGCAGCAGTAGATTTTTGGAGGAAGTATTTTGTCATGGAAGACACGAAACTTAATACGTCTGATGCAAGGAGGAATTCCAGCCATGTTTTTGACAACTGAAGTGAAGATAAACTTTAAAACTGGAAGATTAAGTCAAGTGGTAAACAGGATAGTATTCTTAGTTCAGTAGGCTTAATTACAGTATATACTATATGTATATATATATATATATATATACACAACTTTGTTAAAAGAAACACTCAATGGTAGGGAAAGTGCTCAACAAATAAGGAGCAAAATAATCCAGCTGATGATTGCTTATGGCATGAAACAGGCTTGCACTGTCTCAAAGAATTTACTTGACTCACTGGATTATATATGTACGTATATCAAGATAGATGTAGGAAAAAAACTTTATTACATAACAGTACAAGCTTGTTTCGTACGTCACGCACTCATCAGCTGCCAATGAGTGCGCGATGCATGAAACAAGCTTGTACTGTTATGTAGTTAAGTTTTTTTTCCTACATCTATCATAATATTCCGCTCATTTGTTGAGCACTTTTATCAACACCACTGACTATTTCAAAAAACAAAACAAAAAAAACGCTATATATATATATATATATATATATATATATATATATATATATATATATTCGCAGGGATGCTGGAGCCTATCTCTGCAGCCACTGGGCGGCAGGCGGGGAGCCAGCCCCGGACAGGCCACCAGTCCATCACAGGGCTGACACACCCACACCTAGGGACAATTTAGTATGGCTGATTCACCTGATCTACATGTCTACATGACTGTGGGAGGAAACTGGAGCGCCTGGAGGAAACCCACGCAGACACGGGAGAATATGCAAACTCCACAGGGGATGACCCAGGGCTCGAACCCAGGACCCTCCTGCTGTGAGGCGACCGCATGCGCGCGTGCGCGCGCTCTCGCTCTCTCGCTCTCTCTCTCTCTCTCTCTCTCTCTCTCTCTCTATATATATATATATATATCAACACAGATACAGGAAAACAAGTTTTAATGCATTGCAGTACAAGCCTGTTTCGTGCGTCTCGCACTCATCAGCTGCTAAAGTGGTTAAACAAAGAATCATACAGTTTACGTTGCCCAGCGTCACGCCCCTAATTTCGGTTGGACAGCGATCAAGCAGATGGGAAACATTCAAACTATAACCACCAACGGGGTAGGTACTTATGATGCAAGGAGGATCATCAGAGTAGTGCATATTCAGTTAGGGGTAAAAGATGTAACCTGTGCTTGACAGAAAAGTATTTTATTATTTGCAGACCTGATATGTCAACCTTGAATAATAGAAACAAATTGGCCATGAGTTGTACACACCGAAAAAAAATATCTCCTTTGTAACTATAAGCAAAAAGTCTTTATATCCCCCCCCCATTAGATGATACACGTATGACATTTATTAGTTTTTTTTAAATATTTTTTTAATATTTTAATGACTGTGCCCCAACACCACCCCAATAAATAATTCACATAAATTACCTTTTTATATTTTTAATGTACGCCATTTCAACAGTGCCCTGGCCCCTAAATGCTTTTCAAAACAAACCCCAGTCCCATTGGTTGTAATGTTTTCTACCCCTCCATTGGTTGCTGTGCATCATATATATATATGTGTGTGTGTGTGTGTGTGTGTGTGTATGTATGTATGTGTGTGTATATACACTACCGTTCAAAAGTTTGGGATCACCCAAACAATGTCGTGTTTTCCATGAAAAGTCACACTTATTCACCACCATATGTTGTGAAATGAATAGAAAATAGAGTCAAGACATTGACAAGGTTAGAAATAATGATTTGTATTTGAAATAAGATTTTTTTTACATCAAACTTTGCTTTCATCAAAGAATCCTCCATTTGCAGCAATTACAGCATTGCAGACCTTTGGCATTCTAGCTGTTAATTTGTTGAGGTAATCTGGAGAAATTGCACCCCACGCTTCCAGAAGCAGCTCCCACAAGTTGGATTGGTTGGATGGGCACTTCTTTGAGCAGATTGAGTTTCTGGAGCATCACATTTGTGGGGTCAATTAAACGCTCAAAATGGCCAGAAAAAGAGAACTTTCATCTGAAACTCGACAGTCTATTCTTGTTCTTAGAAATGAAGGCTATTCCATGCGAGAAATTGCTAAGAAATTGAAGATTTCCTACACCGGTGTGTACTACTCCCTTCAGAGGACAGCACAAACAGGCTCTAACAGGTACTATTTAATGAAGATGCCAGTTGGGGACCTGTGAGGCGTCTGTTTCTCAAACTAGAGACTCTAATGTACTTATCTTCTTGCTCAGTTGTGCAACGCGGCCTCCCACTTCTTTTTCTACTCTGGTTAGAGCCTGTTTGTGCTGTCCTCTGAAGGGAGTAGTACACACCGGTGTAGGAAATCTTCAATTTCTTAGCAATTTCTCGCATGGAATAGCCTTCATTTCTAAGAACAAGAATAGACTGTCGAGTTTCAGATGAAAGTTCTCTTTTTCTGGCCATTTTGAGCGTTTAATTGACCCCACAAATGTGATGCTCCAGAAACTCAATCTGCTCAAAGAAGTGCCCATCCAACCAATCCAACTTGTGGGAGCTGCTTCTGGAAGCGTGGGGTGCAATTTCTCCAGATTACCTCAACAAATTAACAGCTAGAATGCCAAAGGTCTGCAATGCTGTAATTGCTGCAAATGGAGGATTCTTTGACGAAAGCAAAGTTTGATGTAAAAAAAATCTTATTTCAAATACAAATCATTATTTCTAACCTTGTCAATGTCTTGACTCTATTTTCTATTCATTTCACAACATATGGTGGTGAATAAGTGTGACTTTTCATGGAAAACACAAAATTGTTTGGGTGATCCCAAACTTTTGAACAGTAGTGTACATGTATACACACACACACACACACACACACACACACACACACACACACACACACATCTATATATATAGCTTTGAATTAAACTGACCGAACACTACACATATACATTATGAAAAGTATGCGGCGGGTAGGATGTGGTTTGAGTGTTAAGGGAGAGGGAAGAGTCAGTGTGGCCCAAGCCTGTCAACATAATATACATGTGGTCCATTAACCTCTCTGTCTCCACATACATGTTTGAGTTGGCACAAGAGGGAAAGACCATTGGAATGGTATGACATGGTGGGCCATGGGTAAAAAAAAAAGCTATTTGTTTTTTAACTATCCGTTGTTTTAAGTGCCTGAAACAGAGTCAAAAGACAATACACTGTCCCTTTAAAAGTGGACATTGACAGGTGTCACACGCCTGCTTGTGTTCAATTAGATTGGTTATATTACACTAAACAGCCAGAACACTCCTCTAAGCTATAGTGCTTTCAGCGCTAGAGTCAAGACTTGCTACAAGAAAAGTATAAAAGTGAATGGACCAGAAAAAACAAACAATTGTACATACTGAAACATGTGCACTGTACCTGGTAGGGAGGTTGTCCTTTGTGGTTTTGGGTATGTAGACCGAAACCACGATGACATTTAACTGAGCAGCTGGAGGCCTCCCCTCCACCTGTACACCTAGATGGATAGATAGATAGATAGATAGATAGATAGATAGATAGATAGATAGATAGATAGATAGATAGATAGATAGATAGATAGATAGATAGATAGATAGATAGATAGATAGGTTTAATTCAAATGCTAATTTGCTCATTCGTGCATCTTTCACCTTCTATTCACTCATCTATTTTTTGTTCTTTCTTTCATTCTACATCTAGCCAATCATACTGATGATGCCCACTCCTTCATTCCATATGACCCACCTGACAGAGGCATGTTCCAGCTGGGGAGGAGTGCAGTTCTCCATCTGACATGGTTGTCGCAGGCAGCTGTAGCAGGAAGAGAGGAGGAAGGAGCACAGGGAAGGATGGTTAGGGAGAAGGAGGGAGGGAAAAAGATGTCATTGAAGAGAAAGAGAGCAAGGACAGAGAGGATAAGTGATCAAATTGAATGAGATGAGGGTTAAAAGTTAGATTATCTAAAATGAGTGATTGGTCAGTGTCTGTATAGCTTAAATAAATGTGGTTCAGTGGTTTGATGGTAAAATATAGACAAATGCAGATGTATTAACCTCTAAGGAATTCAGTAGCTGAACACAAAAATTCAAAAAATATCCCTTCAATGGCCCTGTGTTTGTGTGTGTGTATCTGTCCATGTGTGTGCGCAGGTGTGTTGTAGGTAAGTGGCTGTGGGAGACCCCACCCTCTGCGCACCCAGTCAGGGCGAAGGCGCTAAAGTGGCAGGATGTCCTCAGGGCTACGGCTCCCACCGCCACGTAGGGCGAGGAGAAGAGGAGGATGACGGAGGAGGTGAGGAAAAAGGGTTGAGAGAGGTTGTGGGTTACATTCATCACTAGCGGATTCTGCCTGCATGACAAGTCGTACGTGTCTGGGCAGAGAGAGAAGAAAAACCACTTAGTTTTCTCGAAGAGGAACATCCATTTTGAAATTAGCCTGGTTTCAAGTAGGGATTTCATACAGCTATTAAAAAAAAAATTTGATGGATGGAATTTTTAAAAGTCTACACACTTTGAGAGTGGTTCTTTCCAGTAGTGTCAGATAGGATGATGGTGACTGTCCTCCTGCACTGCTCCAAAGACCAAGAACCATCTGAATCCAGGTACACTATCACAGATGATGCCACTCCAGGATGGTCAAACCCTACCTGGACATAAAAGAGAAGGAAAAGGAAGAGGAAGAAGAAAAAGAAATTGAGAAAAAGAAGACTACCATAAACAAAAGGTGCCACTCAAAACAAACCACATCTCTCCACCCCTAACTTTGACCACTTTTGATCTTCAAAATAAGGCCTTTCTCACCATACAAATGAATAGGGATATAGCGCCGAGGTAGAGAGTCAAACATTTTGGTTTCAGTTTGCTGTTAGTTATACCTTGGGTAAACGTTTCAGGTAAAAAAACAAAAACAAAACAAAAATTAAAGAAAGATGGCTTTTGCTGTAGCACTTGCCCTGAGACTATTTGTGCCATGAACACCTAGTTCTCTGCACTAGCAGTTTTTACTATGCATTCTTCATATTGCTGCATAAGCTATCTGTCAGTTATTTGAATTTTCTATGTGACAGGCATACTGTTTAATGATGTTTTTATTGGTTTTCTACAATAGGCATACATCTAAAATGTTGTTAGTATAGATCAGACAAGGGCAAGTGGTGGCCCACGGGCCGCATTCAGCCCCTATCCTCACACAGTACGGCCCGCAGGTCAGTTTCCAAGTATGAATAAATTGTTGGTTTCACAGGCGTTGGAAGCAAGCGGGCCATTTGACCACATTTGAACAGGATTCCGATTGTAATTATACTGTCCACTGATAGAGGGCCTCGAAACACAAGAGGCCTGTAGCCAAGTAACTGCTTGCACATGGTCTCATCTTGGTCTCGGCGGGCCTCTTCCACATCAACACGCGACGAAGAGAGACATGAGCGGCAAAAGAATAAAACTTGACCTAGAGAACCATGTCTTCCAGGCAAGATGGGAAACAGAATATCTTTTTCCGGAATTCAAAGGCAAACCTATGTGTTTAGCGTGCCTGGGAACAAAATCAGCCATGAAGGATTTCAACTTGAGTCGCCACTACAATACCACACACAAAGACAAATATGGCATGTACACCGGAGGTGCCAGGTGCCTTCTTGCTGGCATTCAATTCAAGTTGAGCTTGACACCATGATTTTATTATGCAAATATACGTTTACTCTTATTTTTCATTGTTTATATTCTTTATTTTATTATATTTTCTTTACATATATTTTTGTAGTCATGCATGTCACTTTATTTTATATTGTATTTTAAGCTTGTGCAGCACTTTGGTTCAACTGTGGTTGTTTTAAATGTGCTATATAAATAAACTTGACTTGACAGAGCTGCTATCATCGCTTTCCTCAAAGGAAAAATAAATCGACAGCAGAGCCTTTTTACCAAAGCCACATCAGCACAGGAGTCCTCTCTCAAGGCATCTTATGCTGTTTCCCTTGAGCTTGCTAAAGCAAAAAAAGCCCTTGTCAGATGGTGAAACAGTGAAGCTATGCCCAGCAGAGATGGCTAAAGCTTTTGGAGATAACATGGCTAAGAACTCTGAAATTGTCTCTGTCCCGTCGCACGATGATGTGAAGAATTTTTGACATTCAAAGTCATGTTGAGGGAAAGCTAAAACAAGTCATGCACGACTGCAAGTACTTCTCCTTAGCATTAGATGAGAGTACAGATGTGATGGATGTTAGCCAGCTTCTCATTTACACAAAAGCCATTGACAGTTCACTTAAAGTGCAAAAGGAGTTATTGAAATTGGTGTCTTTGTATGACACTACCATGGAGTGTCAAACAAAAATACTTTGTATGACATACTTTTTAAGACACTACCAAGGATGGTTTCAACGCCGTTAAAAGTGTTGTGAGCATGGGGGCTTTGACAAGCTTTCATCTGTTGTTATCGATGGCGCACCATCAATGCGAGGAAGACACACTGGATTCACTGAGCTCCTCCAACAGAGCGGCATTGACTGTCCAATATTGCACTGAATCATACATCAGGTGGGTAACGTTATTGCTAGATAACCATTAATATATGGCTATGAATGTGGGTTTTCTTTGTGAGAGTTTTTATCATAGGCTTAATCCTGATTCATTTTGATCTTACAGGAGGCCCTCTGTGCCAAGACAATGAACTTCAGCCATGTCATGGATTTAGTTACCAAGGTTACCAATCTCATTCAAGGGGGGAACAGGTCTCTCAATCACAGAAAGTTTGTAGCCTTTTTGGATGAAGTGAGTGCCGCTTATGGGGATTTACAGATGCACACTGAGATCAGATGGATGAGCCGCGGGAAGTGCTTGGAGAGGTTTTTTTGAGCTGCGCACTGAAATAAATCCCAGTGTTCTTGGAAGACAGCAGTCAATGTGATACAAGTGCTTACTGCTGTAAACTCAGAGATACAGATTTTCTCTGCGACATGGCCTTCCTTGCAGATATTACCTTGCATCTTAATCACCTTAATATGCAGTTGCAGGGAAGAGGCCAAACTGTGGCGGATCTCTACACACACATGAACACATTTAAGCGTAAATTAGCCCTGTTCAAAGAAGGCTTTTCAGCCGACCATCCAAATTTGGCACACTTTCCCGCCTGTAAAGAGATGCGCAAAGATGTCCCCGAATGGGAGAAAACATTTCTCAAGTACAGAGCAGACATAGAAAAACTGCAGCAGCCGTTCAAGGAACGCTTTCAAGATTTCCACGCCATGCAGCCACGAATTGCGTTATTCACTGACCCCCTCTCTGCTGCTGTCAGTGAGCAACCCCCAGAGTTGCAGTTTGAACTTTGCGAACTACAGTCAGACCCCTTCTTTCAAGCAAAGCGCAATGAGAGAGGAATTTCATTTTGGAGACTCCTACCCAAGTCCCGCTCTCCACTCCTCAGAGATTTTGCACTCTCAATGGCCAGCATGTTTGGGAGCACTTACATCTGTGAGAGCAGCTTTTCAACAATGAAACACATCAAGTCAAAAAAGAGAAACAAGCTGACAGATGAAACTCTGTTCCAGCTCATGCAGATTGGATGCACAAACATTGACATTGACATTCAGTCTGTTATACGCCAGCAGGAGAGGCCACAAGTATCTCATTAAGACAGAACTTCATACTGATCCACCTGTGGGTGAGTTTCAATGGCTTTCAATGGCTTTATCAGTGTATGAATGTGTGTGTGAATGGGTGAATGTGAGGCATACAATGTAAAAAAGTGCTTTGAGTGGTCGGTAGAATAGAAAAGTGCTATATAAATGCAGTGCATTTACCATTTTACCATTTTGAGCTAAATGCGTGTTTATTTGAAATATGTCATGGAATGGGAGGGCAGAGTAGAAATGCACTACAAACATGAATATTAGTTGTTGCATTTAGTGTGAATGTCAACTTTTGTAACATTATTGAATGATGATTTTTGAGACCCCATTGCACTGAAATAATGGTATATCACTCAGGAATGTGGACGTTTTGTTTCTGTGTTAAGTTCATTAAATAGAAATGTTGGTATAAAAATACTCTGATTACCAGTACATATTTTATTGTTTTCATTAAATTAGCAGCGGTAATTGGTTAATTGAGTGATGGGGTTACAGTATCCCATTGGTGGAAGTGCATGGTCACAATCCGGCCCTCTGGTAGTGAGGATAACATTTTTGTGGCCCCCTCTATCATAAAAGTTGCCCATCCCTGATATAGACATTATCCATTTACTGCAATATTACAATATTTTGCTGTTGCTGTTGTGATGGTATGTGTGTATTTGTATGTGCATGCTTGGATTGTAATGAGTAGTACCAAACCACATCCCCTGCAACTACAGGTTTCCTGGCAAATTTTCTTGCAGTCAATTAAGAAATGACGGTAATTGAAGTAAATCGAAATTTTTTTGACAAATTCATGGCCGAAAAACAATTTTGATATTTTTGGTAACCTTGACCATGACTTTGACCCAATTAGCTCCAAATTCTAATGAGGTCATCTAAGGACCGTAGCCAAACTTTCTTCAAAATGTCTTTTCAGTGGCACTAGCCCTTTATTCCATAAAGTTGTTGACAGAGAGACAGACTGTACCAAAAACAATGGTCCTCAGGCCATGGTAATCTCATTGTAACAGTGCCAGCTCCACTCAGCAGGGTAGCTAACCAAAGCTATTTAACGGCAGCGAAAACATATGTGTGCATTTAAAAGTCTTATACAATACAATATAGTTCAAGTACCTTTAGCCAAACTGAATATTCCAGGTCATTATACGTGTGGAACTGGGCTGTACACGGGAACCAGGCATCAGTGGGCCATTTCCCATCTACCTCCGGGTACTGAGACTTGCAGAACTTAAGCAAAGAAAGAGGAAAATACAGCTCACCATCATGAAATAATGACACAAAAACAAATAGTATAAAAAGAGCTAATGTAAGTTGACGATTCTGAATGGTCAACTCTTGAGGAGGTAAAAAAAAACAAAAAAAACAAATAACCTTTTAAGATATCAAGATTTCAAAGCTAAAGAAAAATCAATGTATCTTAAAAGGCCATATTATGTTAAAGATCTCCATGTCATGTCTCCATCTTAGATCCTGTCAATGTGGTTTTGCTGTATGATAGCCATACTGCACACTGATTTGTAAGAAAAAAATACATTATTATTATTATTTTTAAAAAATATCAGATAAATGTCCACAATTGATAGGGTTACATTACAGCACTTACTGTAACGAACTAATTAGACTGAGTAAAAAGTTAAAACAAGTACAAAAAGGTTAGGCCTAAAAATGCCTGACAGCAGATTAATTTACAAATGAAATACTGACTGATGACAGACTAATGACCAAAAAGTATTTGAAATACACTGCAGCCATGCAATTATGAGTCAAAGGCCTTCATTTTTCCCGCTGTTTCACTGCCGGTTCTACACTATTACACTTTATTACTGCTAGCTAGTTGTAGCAATGAATTTTAGAGCTTTCATTTTATTCTCGTCAGTTGCAATCTGATGCGCCCTTGAAATGTACAAGTTTGCAAGTCTGAAATCTTTATTTCTTCTTTCTGCATTGTAATGTTTTGCTTTGAAACCTTACCTTGGGCAATGGATATTGCCCAAGGTATTATATTTCCCCAAAACGTCCTTCTTTTGTTCAAATTTATGTAAGTATGGTTTTTGTACTTTTTCTTTTCTTTTTTCTTTTATCTCAAATGGAAAAAACATCCCATGTTCTATTCTTGTGTTCTATAATAAAAAATAATAAAAAAAGATATTGCAAAAATGTTTCATGTGAAGCTCAATAGATAAGAACACAGCTTAACATAGAGTGAATATTTAAAGTCATTAACTGAGCAACATTTTACAGTGCAATGGCAACCATGGAGCTATTTTAGAAGAATGAAGGTACCCAGTATGAAGACATCAGTTAAATAGATAAAAGTATGAAATTCCTTCTCATAAAAAAGGGGTTTTTCCAGACAATATTATTGCCATTCTAGAGCTCTCCAGTTCATACTTCACACCTTAGTGAGTGATGGCTCTCCAGTGGCTGCGTGGGCTGGACAGCGGGTGGGATCCTGGTGAGAAGCCATAGCGGTGGAAGCCCACTGGTCTGTGTAGCCCAGCGGGGTGAAGTAACCGCAGTCCTTAATGCTGGAGCGCCGCTCAAACTCCTCACACACGCCATCACCGTCAAACACATAGCAATGACTGGGTTCACCTAGGGGAGAAGGAGAGGAGAATTCATGAATGAAAGTAGAGCCTGGTTTTAAGTATTATCATGGAGAGGTGCAAAACACAAACGCATTATAAGAGGAAGTGCTAGACAGGGAAATACCCCCAGAGAACAAATTAAATGCTCATGTCCGCACTACTAGCCAAATGCTAGTGGATAGTCAATTAACTGAATCAAAACAATATATTTTGTATATTAATTGGCAAGTTAAAATGTTAGCTCTTCCATAGGGATGGGAGTTGGTATGTACCTCCCAATTCAATATTGCAATGATATTTTACTGACTATTAGATACATGTTGTGTTTTGTTTTTGTTTTTTTTAACAAATATCACAATATTATAAATACTGCATTCTTTTAAGGCTCCATGCTTTATTATCTACAGGAAAAAGTGAAAACCTCAATAACCCAAAGACCCAATAACCCCCCCCCCCAAAAGTGTTACATAAGCTGAGAACATGAATATGCTTCCCTGAGTAAACATTCAAACAAACATTCAAATTAAAACATTTAGAGATGAAAAAAATATGACATCAACCTCCTTCACATCCAATCTATGTGCTTCAGCATTGTGATTCAGGGGAAATGCTGCGATATTATAATCACCATGACTTGGTCGTATATGAAAGCCACTTAATTTGACGTTGTACTCTTACAACGAATTGTATTCTTACAATGAATTTGTCTTCTGCATGTAACCCATCCTATTGTATAGAAGCAGTGGGCAGCTGCAGCACCCAGGGACCAACTCCAGTTCTTCTTTCCATTGCCTTGCTCAGGGACTCAGACAGGAGTATTAACCATAACATGCATGTCTTTTTGATGGTGGGAGGAAACTGGAGCACCCGGAGGAAACCCACACAGACACAGCGAGAACATGCAAACTCCACACAGAAAGGACCTGGGACGAAACATTTTGCGCCCAACGTGGGGCTTGAACCCACGACCCTGAAATTAAGTCTCATGCTCTACCGACTGAGCTAGCTGAGCCATTATTATTATCACGATTTTGCACCCCACCCCAACTATTCAAACCCAAGCATAAGTATCTGTTTCTGTTGTCAACAAACTGACTACTAATCAAACAGTCACATTTTACTTATACAGCACAATTCCAACACTTTGGTGCAACACCAAGTGTTTCACAAAAATACATAGGAAAAAGAGAGCACATGAGCAAGAGAAGGGATGAAATTGTAATAACAACTGCAGTACTTATATTATTTTTTTTTTCTCAGTAGACGGTAGTAGTAAAAAATGCATGACAATTAAATAATTAATTTTAGTAAACATGTTTAATTTCACTCTGACTTTAGGGGAGCCTTACAGAAAACCCGCCAACAACATACCCCAACACGTATATCGATGGACCATATGCATCTTTACATCTCTTAGAAGGGCAATGAATGCATCTATATGTTTAATTAACCCTGGCTGAAAGGTAATATATCTAAAAAACTGAAGTTATCTATTATAGATTTTGTTTTCCACTAATCAGTGGTGAAAATGTGCTCCAACACCAGTCAGTAGCCCCACGGAGCTGCTAATCACTTTCATTGCCTCTGGTACAATTGTCTGTGAAATCTTGAGAATTCCTTTCTGGACCATTGGCAGGTGACACTTTAACTGCAATACACTGGGAACAAAATTAATCTGCCAACAGAAAACAGCTCTCGCGGGTTATAGCAAGTAGTGCCAGAGTAATAACATTTAATTTATTGTAACACATTTTGGTACAGTCCTGCACATAGCATCTTCAACAATCCATGATATGAGGTTTTGCCAGGTTCAAAGAATATAATGATGTTGAAAGCGCTCTCACAAACTCTTAACACACACCGCCATGCCAGCCTCAAACACCTCAACACCTAGACAACCCGCTAACCTTGAAAAAGTAAAACAAAGGCAATGGAAGAGAGGTCGGAGAGGTGAGGAGCAGCAAAAGGAGATGAGAGACGAGCAAGTGGTGAGGAGGAGATGCTTGAGAGTTGAGACAAGGGGCCGGTGAAGATTAATGTTGCTAATATTAAAAACTATTTTGCAAGACCGGTCCAATACCTTCAGGCCTTTGAAAGTACATAGATGGTAACGTTTAGAAATCCATTTGCGTTCTGTACAAGACTTCACTGGCAATCTATTTGAATCCTCCACACAACAACAGCCCTACTGTTGCATTCCTTATGAGAACACTCACTTCTCATCTCTCATAACTTCTGATAAATGGAGGTGGATAATATAATACCTTCAGTCAACCCCAAACATGGGGAACTTAGATTCCAATAATGCTGCTTTGGCTCTTTGTGATGTGATGACTGTGCTCCACGGATATGTACAGGTGTGTTTTTAGACCTGCTTGAAAAAATTATGAGCTACCCCTTCCATGAGTGTGTCTAACAAGAACGGTATCCACTTTAAAGTCTATTTAAAGGCCTGGAGAAATATCAAGCACACCTATGTATGAAATATGACGTTCAGCAGTTTAGTCCACTTCCACATGCACCTCATCATTTTTCCTTGGTTTGATTTCACATACAGGTATGAAAGATTTAATACCATGGGTTTTTTTAAACTGCAAATCCTTAGTGATGTTCTGTGGCATTACCTCGAGATTTTGTTCCGACAAATGAATGCCAGACACATTCATCACATGCACAGCCATCAAAATCTAATGATATGAGGCAACGACTATATTTTATTCTCAGAAGCTCCTCCATCTATATGATTTTTACACAGACCCCAGCATCATTTCTAGGTCATCAAAGTTCACAAAAAGTGTGCCACAGTGTTTGGAAAGCTTAGCTGATATCATTTGGTGGACCGTTCCAAGTAATTGATATTATTTCAACCATTAGAGCTTAGAGGGAGACAGATGTGCTGCACAGCATCCTTGCTGTGGTGTGGTTGGAGACTTAAGCGGACCCACAGGCAAGTTAACAGTGTGGGGGTGAGGTTAATAGTAGTGAGGTGTGGCAATTCAACACAAAGGGGATGGAAACGTGAGCTGCACAAACAGCCTGTAATGCAGCAACTATTCAAGAAAACGGCCCGAGTCTGAGGAAGTTTGGCCTTGTTAACGCCTGGACAGCTACAGAAGTCAGACAGATGGATTATTCAGTGATGGACACTTGGCTTCAATTAGTAAATGGAAAGATATTTCTGATAAAAAGAGAAAAAAAAACAAAACAAATTAGGTCTTGACAACTCAGCACCATATTGTCATCCCAAGGTCATTTGGCAATGCTAAGTTTAGTGTTCTCCGTGCCAAACACGCAACCCCCGCTTTGACAACACCTGTAAAAATGATTAAATCCTTTGATTCCAGGTCCTGTTTTTATGGGTTTTAAGACCATCTGTTTTAGGATGCAAGCCAAAAGCAAGCATTTTGTAATCCATCCTTCACTTAACCAGGTAGGTCAGATTCTGCTCCATGACAGCTTAGCCTAGCAATATTCAGAGAGCCTTAACAAATGTGCTTTGTTCTTTATTAACCCGTTGAAAGATGTCCACAGGAATAAAAACAGGTGATGTGGTTATTTTATTAATGAATCACAGATGTATACCGACACTCTGATTTGGCGTTCCCTCTGCGTATTGTTGTGCAAGTTAACATCAAAAAGTAAAAAGAGTGTGTGCTACGTCAAATGAATTCAACATGGAAGGAGTTAACAGGGTCCGCCAGCTATGGCAAGGGAACCCAAACATGGAAGCAAAATATTCTGTCTATGACTAAGAGGTTCAACTGAATAATTAGTTTTAAGTGTTGCAATTTGTAAAAGCCTGTTTTTGCCAAATTGTTTTCCTCTCTAGTCATCACGCATTTTATTGTAAAACCAAACATGTAATAGCTTCAGTCACGGCATGGCTTGCCTTGTGGAGGAAGGGGGAGTTGGTCTATCCTTACTGCCCTTGACAAAACAGATCATCTGGCTGATGGAAATTTTAGCCATGCAAAAAAAACCCACTCTTAATCTTTATCCTTAGCACATATTCAATAACAAACAATCTACAAGTGAACATGATTCATAGCCTGAGAAGTAACAGGACCATTTTTAGCATTCAGTCGACCCCTACCATTTTCTCGTTGAACCTTAACAATATCTAAGAGTCGTAGGAATTCTTTATTAAAATGATTGGAAAAACATTGAATATCATGAAAGCCACATTGCCTTCAATTTAGCTCATGGTGACTGAGGAACATTCGGGTGAGCGCTCCGTTGCATGGTGGATGAATTTAAAGCCAATGGAGAAACACCACATACCACAACAGTGGAGCTGATTTCTCACGTTATTGTGGGCAGTGCCTGTCCTCATCCTGCCAAAGTCTCTAAATGAGAAACAGACACCCATGGGGATAGATGTGGTAATCCCTACAGGCCCGAAGAGCGTAAAAGGCTATTAGGAAAAGCTTGAGAATATAAAATTCACGGAGTGTGCCCGCATGCATACGGCTATACGTGTGTGATGGCATGTGTGCCTGCTAGCATGTGTAAAACCACTGATGAACCTATGAAATAACATATTTAGTTGCCCTTCTCCAGTTAATCTAAATGACATAAAAGCAAGCTTGATGACAAGGTTTTTTACGTTGTTGACCCTCTCTCTTTTTTCATTTCCACCTTCTCTAGAGTCATAAAAAAAAATACAGTCTTCAACTCTGTTTACAGTTGACTGGTATGGGTTGACTCCCCTCCAATGTTTTGCTGCGACACTTCTGTTGTGGCCTGTCTGCATGCTTTTAGACTGGGCCAAGGGTGCAGGCACCAGAGTATTGTTGTCCTTTGGTGGAATGATAAACTATGGAGCACTCTCTCATCTTCTTTGTTTGTCTTTTGCCATGTTATGTTCGTGTTTATGATGGTTTGTATTGCCTCTCTAACCACCTGGCCCGAACAGTAGGCCCCGATCTCATGGGTAAATGTTAAGAGATTGGTATTAAATTCACTCCAATGTGTTGGGAATTTCTACACCAAAAACAAAAAAAAAAACAGCAACAAATCAGAGCCCATCGGTCATGTCATTTAGAGTCGTACACAAAACCTGAACAACTGGACAGTGCTGGTTAACATAGAAGGTAGGGCTGAAACCATTTCTTGAGTTACTAAAATAACAGAGATTTTAAAAATTTCTTGAATAAAATGTGCCTCCTCAAATACTCTACAATATGGCAATTTGGCAGTGCAGACAAAAAGCAGGAAAAAGGGCAGAAAAACGGGAGGCCCACCAACAAAGTTTGTGAGTAACTTAAAATACAGTAAAACAGAATAAAACTGTCTGTGTACATTGGAAAACTAAACTGTCATAGGGACATTTGAAATGTGGGCGTACCAGATTTACTTAAGATGCAACACGTGTGCTATGACTGCCGTTAATGAACTTGCTGATCATGCAGTAATGTTAGAATCTACACACATAGAAATTTGCTACGTTACACCAGCACCTCTTGAATGTAAAATATTTTGGTTTACTACTATACTACATCTGATGAAAATTAAGTTCCAACAATAATTATTTGGATCCAATTTAGCTATGCATGTTTTATGTGTTAAAGGAGTCTGAAAGTAGGCTACAGAATGATTTTAATCAGAATCAGAATATTTTATTCACCCCTGAGAGGAAATTGGGTATGACAAATTAACACATTTTACATCACCAGTTAAGTTCAATATCAGCTTCATTATTGAGTCTGGAAACCAGCTGACTTGCTTACTACCTAGTCCTTAAACTCAGCCGGTAGGCTCTTTGTTACAAATCCATATCCTGTGTGTTTCTATTTATTTACATTATCTATGTCCTATATGCTGTATATATAAATATATACAGCACATAGGACATAGATTGCATATTTGCACAGGTTGGGATGAAATACAGGATCAAATATCACGGGGCATCCGGGTAGCATGGCGGTCTATTCCGTTGCCTACCAACACAGGGATCTTCGGTTCGAATCCCTGTGTTACCTCCGGCTTGTTCGGGCATCTCTACAGACACAATTGGCCGTGTCTGTGGGTGGGAAGCCGGATGTGGGTATGTGTCCTGGTCGCTGCACTAGCGCCTCCTCTGGTCGGTCGGGGTGCCTGTTCGGGGGGGAGGGGGAACGGGGGGGGGGGGATAGCGTGATCCTCCCATGCGCTACATCCCCCTGGTGAAACTCCTCACTGTCAGGTGAAAAGAAGTGGCTGACGACTCCACATGTATCGGAGGAGGCATGTGGTAGTCTGCAGCCCTCCCCAGATTGGCAGAGGGGGTGGCGCAGCGACCAGGACAGCTCAGAAGAGTGGGGTAACTGGACAGGTACAATTGGGGAGAAAAGGAGGGAAAATCCAAAAAACAAAATAAAATTTCAAGTGTTCTAAAAAGACAGCACAAAGAGTTTTGGGTTCTATGTCCATAATTGGTGAGTCTTCTTGCAAAAGTGAATGTTCAACATCAACCGTGTTGTTGCAAAAGTGAATGTTCAACATCAACCGTGTTTTCTGACAATCAAGTAATTCAACGTGACACTAATGATCATTTTTATTTCCTGTTTTCTTGCCTAACCATAAATCAGCGTTTCTTTATCCCAAGACTTAACCAGTGGCTTTTGCCTAAACTTAACCAAAACTAACCTGGCCCTAACCCTTACCACAGTTGCTCTTGCCTAATCCTTGGCTTGTCAGAAGGGAAAAAAACGTTTCCAGGAATGGAAAAGAAATGATGAAAATACGCCGAGCATGATTTGATTCTGGCTTTCAACGCTACAAGGTGGCCACAAGCCACTTAACTATGGGGTCATTGTACAACTGTTGTCAAAGGCAAAGGCTTTTACAGCTGGCTATGATCTCCCTCGCTGGGGAGAGCTGGCCGACTATCACAGATGTCTTTTTGATAACACAAAACTTATTACTTACTTTAGATAAAACATATCCAATAAAATGAACCATGGCAACAATGTCTGCGCACTGATTTTTGCAAGTGTTTAGTTCATAACCACAACACGCTTGATAAAAATCAATACGACTTATTTATCAATATTCTCTAGTTGTATGTGTAAAATGATGAGGGCCTGAAATGCTTTTAAGGCCAAAACTTATTTAATAAAAGAAACATGCATGACACATGTTTTTTTATGACTGCACGAAATATTTTACAGCTGAAATGTGTTTTGCTGTCATTTCAATGCCAGGCATTCACTTTTATTTTAACAGCTCTAAACAGAGTTGGGATCAAGTAAAACCAAAAAAAAAAACCCTGATATTAATCGCTGAGTTTAACCTTTTTTTTCCCCTTTATATCCTGTGATATTCTGCTTTTTTTCCTTTAATCCACAAAGCCAGAGATTCTTGAGTGTGGTGAATTACATTTTATATGCTTTATTGTTTTCTAATACTACTACCTGCTCATCTGAGACATGGTAAACTGGCTATTTTTACCTGTTTCACACCTTTTGCTGTCATTAAGTGTCCTACAGTTTCCAAAAAAAAAAAAAAAAGTCTTGCAGACTTGAAATGTTGCCTTGGTCCAGCAGCCCTGACTGCTGAATCCATATATCTGCAATCTGCTGTGTATGTTTTCAGCTGTAAAGTATGCATTTGGAGCTGCCTGCACCTAAGATGGATCACACGTTTCTTTCTTTGTGCCAAAAACTCAAACTGAACTCACCATTACAGTTGAAGCCCATCTCTTTGTAGCATTTCTTGGAGCAGCCATCACCATCCAGCAGATTACCATCATCACACTCTTCTGTCCTACAGACGGAGGACCAACATCATCAACATAATCAACACTTTCATGATCTATATCATTGCCATTATCTTTATCAATCATGCAAATGTTAAGAAAAGAGCACAGACCCCTGCATAAGGCCATCTCCACAATACGTTTGTCCATGGGTGTAGAGGAGAGGAGGGGAAACCTCACTGAGGAGACCATTCTCTTCAACCTGGATTGTGTACTGGTACTGGACTCCCTTCCTCACAGAGCTGGAATACAAGACATTCTTAGAATAGAATAGAATAGAATAGAATAGAATAGAATAGAGTGGTCTTTGGTTCTCTGGTACTGGAAAAGTATTAACTTAAAAGGAAAATACAGTTAGGAAGACAGATTATCTAAGTTAGAGTCATACAAAAAATTTGGAAAAATAGAGCTCATAGAACTAAGATATTGGTCTCCGCAAGTCAGTTTTTAATCAGTATTGATGATTTCATGGACGGTGCCATTGAAACAATTTGTTAAGAGAAATCCCGCGGATGTCTTGTGTTAACGCTCTGACATCACGTCGGTTCAGCACACGGCCAGTAAGACTGGGAGCACTGGGATGGCAGCTCATTACTTCAAGCATTTTTTTAAAGGACACTATTAGTCTGATTCATACTGGCTGCCTTCCCAGCCAATTTCTGCTATATCATCTATGGAAGTGGATTTGGGCAAACACATTTTGCACCTTCTGTATTCAAGAGCAACACCAGTGGAGTTTCCCAGAATTGAATCAGCAGATTACATGGCGCCTCCTAGTGGCATTACAACAGCCACACAAAAACGCTCGCTACTTTCTCATAAAGGGTCAAACACTACTGAAACTTTTTCTTACAAGCTTTCAATATCACAAGCGACCAAAACATCCATGTATTTACATTAATTTTACTGTCCCTTTAATGCTGATAGGCATTTAACAATAATGAGGAAATGAAAATATTATGTAAGACCATGCTACCCAACATGACTACGTTTGACCTTTAAATACCCAATTTGGTTCTAGAAAAGAAAATCAGAGGCAGATGCTGCTTTCTTAAGTTGAAGTGAATGCAATGTAGTGTGGAGGTAGCAGACCCGTCATGGCAGATGCTGCAGAAACCTGCAACTATCCAGCAAGAAAACTAGTTATTTCTAAAAAAAAAAAATCCCTCTCAGGACTCAAGAAACTGATCAGCAGTGGTGCAGCAGGCAAATAAAAAGTGGAACTTTAAGATATTATCTGTAACCTTGCAGTATCGAGAACCTGTGACCCTACTGACCCACAGCAGGAAGTACGTGTAGTGATACCCCGGCTCCAGTGTCAGGCCTATCGATTTGTTTTGGTGAGCTGTGCCTATAAAAAGAACCTGCTCCCTGTTTACCCAGCACAGATCTACTGCTTCTGTTTCCGGCTGGCGGCAGAGTTTGCCAGAGGGAGCACACGAGCGCACGTCTCCTCGTCTCTGAGGTGTGTCCGGTTTCTCCAGACCCCACAAAGTACCTTCATTAATTATGGATCAGGGAAAAGAGCTGCAATGTACCGCCTGGCTGCCAAGCATCTCTCCATACCTTTTACATCTTCTCCCACTTGTCTCTCTGCTCCCTAACCCACCCGACTACACACCTTCCTCTGACACTTGAACCATATAACACAAAAAAAAGGATTGTGATTTTTCTTTTTAATAATGCAATTGTACCAAGGAATACATATTAGTCATTGCTTCTTCTTTCAGAGTTCTTCTTCAGCACCTACTTTTTCCCCCCCAATTAAGCTGCAATATTTGACTGCAATCAAAATAAGACGAAGTGATGCCCAAGCAAAAAAAAACATGCCCCTTGACACCGCCATGAATTTTTCACTATCGCAATGAAAAGGAATATATCTTTGAATTACAAAATCAACTATTTTGGTTTTAAATTTGAAGTAAATCAAACTTGTCTTTAACAAAAATATGGACAAAAACAAGATTTGGACCTCAACATTGTCTTGACTTTGACCCAGTTACCTCCAAAACTTAACGCAGTCATCACGGGACAACTTACCCACCTTATCCATTTTTCCATAAAGTTGCTGACAGGTAAACAAATAGACTAACAAATAGCACCATAGATAATACTCCTCACAGTGGGATAAAAATGATTTCGTCCACATGCAATTTGATTTGCGGGTCAAGTATTCAGCACATCGGTCTCACTGGAGATCAATAATGTGATTTTTTTTTTCTTTTTGCTTTTATTCATAAAATAATTTTCAATTTGCTGCGCAACCACACTCCCTCTCCTTCCTACTTTCTCCCCGACCCCCCTTCCCTCCCTCTGCCTGACAAGTTTCTTAGTTACCATGTGCTAACCATGGTGAGGTCTCAGCAAGAGGAAACAGCTAAGGACCAACTCCAAGCAGACACCGGTGTTTATGGCCTCTGCTGCTCACATTTGGTTTATATTCCGAAAAAAAAAGAAAGAAAGAAAACTGGCTCTGCTCCCTTTGCCTCACCTCTCCTGCACTGCACCTCTCCTCTCCTCCCTATCCTTCCTTTCTTTCTCCCTTCCTCACTTCTCTTTCCCCTCTCTGTTCTTTTTCCCGTCTTTTGCAATTCCCTTTTCCTTTCCCCAGCTCTCTTGCCCATTTTACATCTCTACACTAATTTTTTATGCCTCTCACTCCCTTTCTCTCGCTCTCTTTCACCTTCTCGTCTTCTCTCCATTTCTTCCGCCAGCCTGCACGACTCCCTCGTCCTCCCCTCTTCCGAACTCTCATTCTCAAACGCGCTTCTTTCTCTTCCCCTTCTCCTGGCATCAACCTCTTTTTGCCCTCCTCATCCCCACATAACTCAATTCCCCGTGGTTCTTACATCTTTTTGCACTTAGACACAGCTTGTGTAACTTACGAGATGTGTTCCTTGAAAAATAAACTGTTTCTGAAGCTGTGTCCACCTAACATCTGCCCCGCTGCCCTGTTCTGTAACACGGCCACAGCTTTTCACAAATCCAAAATGCCCCCCAAAAATCTGAAATCGTCCCGATTACCTCAAAGAGCGTTAGGCTGTTGCTATATCAAACTTCTGTCAACATTGTGCCACAGCAAGAGCGGAAAAGATAAATGAGAATAATTTTGAATATTCTTATGAGGGCTGGAGGTTAAAGAAGTTTACAAGGAGTCAACAGCATTGATGCTTATGGCGTCACGGTTGAAGTTTGAATAGTCGAATGAACGACCCCTTTTTCCACAAGACAGGACAGGGAACAAACTGATTCAACTTCGTCCTAAAATTTCAGAGAGCTTTTTGACTGAGTTTACGGTTGTTGAAACAATCTTGGATCAGTAGCCATGGCTCGGCAGCCCCATGCTGAAAACATTTGGGTTCTGGGCTTCTCAAACAGGACCAGATCTGAACACTTGAGAGTGACTGATAACTGTGGATTACAGGGTTATGGCTACACACACACACACACACACACACACACACACACACACACACACACACACACACACACACACAAATTCCATGAAAGCCATAAATAACACTTTGATCGTGATTTTTTTTTTCTCCCGGAGCCGTTGAGGTCTGACTTTTCAGTGAGTGTTTGTGTGTTTGCAATCTGCATGCACCCGAGGCTGGCAGCCGTTGCGGTTGTAAATATTCAGCTACACCTGAGAGAGCAACTTACCACTGAATTTTCCTGTGGTGGATTACAGGGTGTTTTAAACTGGTTTTGATACTGAGAAAACACACCTGTCAATTCCCATTACACCCTGTGGGCAACATCCCACAGACAAGGCTTCTCTTTGCTTCATGCATGGAATGAGAGCATCCTTCAACACGCATTGGGGTTTGAAGTAATAAGGGAAACCTAAGATGGTTGGACTTGAGAACTGAGAAGGTAAACTCACTCCCGTCCTTTGTCTTAATTTAGGAATTAGGAACATTTATTTGTCATTTCATTCCATGCACCTGAGTACATGAAATGAAACGAAATATCGTTTCCCCCAACCCACAGCAGTGCAACACAAAGACAAGAACACATATATCCAAACTACAAAAAAAAAAAACTACAAAAACAAATATCCAACATATCCAAAAAAAATTATTTATTTCACTGTCCAAGAGAGCGAATGCCATGATGACTGTCGGAACTGCCGGTCTGCATGGGCTAGCAGTTAGCTTAATCTGTCCCGCTTATGCATCTTGTCAGACCGCCCTCGGGGTTTCCTCCTTGGGCACAGCTCCAGGCAGGGCCATGGTCCCTGGGCCCACCAGACGCAGCAGACCTTCGACATACCTCCCCACACTCCACATGATGACACCAAAAACACAGTCAAAGCTAGGCGAGGCTGCCACCAGATCGCCCTTGGTGTTATCGGAACTGCCGGTCTGCATGGGCTAGCAATTAGCTTAACCTTTCCTGCTTCCGTGTCCTGTCAGACTGCCCTCGGGGTTTCCTCTTAAGGCGCAGCTACAGGCAGGACCGTGGTCCCTGGGACAAAGCAGACCAAGCTCTCCCAGCCATCAAACAAAGACACAAACTTAGACGCAGACGTGGACAAAGACACTGCATGGATGGTACTGGGTGAGGCCACCGCAAACGTAAGTTCGAGCTGCCATCTTCCCACACGATACTAGCTGAGGCCGCTGCAAATGTGAATTCACGCCGCCATAGAGAATACTTTAGCTTATTTGGGATAAACAGCTGCCAATTAACGCGAGCGAGCAATGGTTAGACAAATTTTAACTGTACAGCTGTACACCCTGAGAGGTAGCATTAATCCAAATGGCTCCCACTGGACGCTGAATCCGATTAGGACGTGTGAAAGTGACCTCGGGGGGGCTTGCGCACGACAGAGAAAGTTGGTGGAACCGATCGGTAGCAATGTAAAAATGCACTAGGTAAAATATTTTTAGCAAAATTTGCAGCACTAAAGTGTTAAGTAAACTCTCAAAATACAGAGTTCCCGCTCCCTTTGTAAAATCAGTGTTTTAATTAATTATAAATGCCTCAAAGACTGAGGGTCCATTAAACTGTCTCTTCTCTCTTATCTAAACCCCCCACCCCCCGCCCCCACCATCAGAGTGAAGTGGATTTAATAGGTGAAGCCAATAAGCCTGACATTCTTAGAAGTGATAAGGGCTTTTACTTGGGTTTATCTGCTTGTCTATTTCATAGAAATAATGTGTTTCTAATGTTTTGTCCATTCCGCGTACAATTTTTGGAACGTGTCACAGACTTAATAAGCAGCTCACCCTTTACACAGAGCCTGGCCTTTTCAACGATCTAACAAACCGAGTAGCAGTTAAATGATAATAACCCTAATTTATAGCTCTTGAAGGTAAGGTTCATACTATGGCACATGCAATGTTATGAGCTGAAATACTTTAATAATAATCTATTTATCATGTTATCCAAGTCTCCTATCGTTCATGCTACTCAGCTGACTTTTGTCCTGTAAATAACATTCATTCAATTGTAATTTAGCTTTTCTTTTTGTCACTTTAACATGGCCTATACATTATGTTTATTGATATATATGTCTGATCTTTGTAAGCCCCTTTCACCGTATATGAGATGTTGCTATGCCTGAATGTGTCATCAGTACATGCAAGTGTCTTTATAATGCACCAATGCACTTGCTGTCACTAGAATGATCCAACAGATGGAGAAATTTAAAAGATAATTTTGAATGTATACAACCTGGGCCTTATTTTTGTAGTTTTTTAAAATCACATTGTGATGTCCTTTTATTTACTGACTTCCTTTTGGAGATTTTTGACATGGGATCACCGCTGGACACCCCTGTCCTTTCATCAACAACACCAAAAATGACTCAAATTACCCCAGTTAGACGGTGCACATGGTTTCTCATTGTATATGACTTCTCAGTTGTTCTGGTCAGGTAGTTACTTGATGAGTACTACTACCTACCTACAGTAAGTAAGATGGCCATTCCTGCAAGTTGAACCAGAAAGAAGCTCAACAATTTGATCAACAATTGATAATATTGGCTATTTTATGTAATAACTTTTAACATGCACTTTCCTTTTCACTCCCAAATATGTAGCTTAGATAAATGGATTGAACTGGACCTATTTCAAATGCTTGTGTTTAGTGGCCCCGTATGAGAACGTTGTAAGTCTTTGTCCAGTGGTGATCTCATATCCTTAATCTCCAAAATGAAGCCAGTTAATAAAATGACATCATAACCGATATGCACAATGGCAAAACTACAAAAATAAGATCCAAGTTGTAAAATGATAATAATAATAATAATAATAATTATTATTATTATTATCATCATCATCCATTAAAACACAGAGTACTCAACTCAGAACCTACCTGTCAGTGAATGTCAGCTGGGTTTGTGTGGGAGGGGGCATCTCCCGTTTGTCCTTGTCGACAAAAGGTGGTTTTCGGAGGATTCGGTAAACCAGAGGTCGGCAGGCAGAGCAGAGAGAGCTACCAGGGCCTGAGGACAGCATAGCAGCATCAATCTCCATCTTCTCGTCGAAGGTGGCAAGTTTAACTGTGGAGATGGCATCACTTTTGGTGTCAAGGCGTAGGGTCAGAGGCATGTCACAGAAGACGTGCTGTGGTCCGAGGTTAACGCGCTCCCCAGACTCCTTTATCAGCTCTATGCTGGCTATGGCTGGATTGCCTGAGACAGAAACAGTAAGAGAGATAATGACATGTTATTTGTGGATATGTTTACTAACATCAATATGAATGGTAAAGAGTTCAAAATGTTTGGGTCTTACTCCCGTTCATTTTAGCACATATACGGTGGACTTTTTTTTTTCAAAGTGCAAAATATTTTACTACACAAAGGGTCTAAACAATACCAAGTACCGAGTATCAAGGCATTAATGGCAATATTACTAATTTGTGAGTGGGAATTTTTAATTTACATAAACCTCTTCAGGCAGAACCAACTCCACAAAATGAATGTTATTGTACATGATGGGACTTTTCTTTGGATATACTGTGGGTACACAATTATCATACCTACACATTAGATCAGTGGTACTTCATCATGTCAAGGCATTGTGGGTTTTCATGCTGGATCGTCATGAAAGCTCACAAACACAGAGCTCTTCATGGCATATGAGATATTTTGCACTGAGAATGAGAACCATTTTAGCCTTGTAAGCACTGTAAATTAATGATCTTTGTAAATAAGTAATAAGTACTTTTATCTTCTATCCATGCCCATTTATTATTAATGTTATTACTTATTTTTGCATATGTCTCTGATCTGACCCTTCAGCACGATCCTTTCATTGTTCAGAATAACTCAGTTATTTTGCACATGTGACAAATAAAGACTTTGAACTTGATATGACTGAGTAGACTGTCTAAGTAAATATAAATATTATACATGTGTAAATGTCATAAAGCTGCATGTCTACAAAAACACAATTGACTGACACTTCTTTTATGGTGCAATTCATTGATTTAATTGCTCATTTCGTTTGTGTGATCAAGTTTGTATTTGAATACTTCATTTGGACCATTTTGTGAAATGTTGCATCATTAAACCTCACAAAGTGACCTAAGGAAGTCCCAGCCCTCAAGTTGAGAACCTCTATTTGGGACCATACACTTCAGGGCTTTCCGGAATATAGAGAAAGGGAGTAAGAAAGTTGACTGATCAAACAAGTTTCCCTCTACAGTAGTCTTTAGATGACCATCTCATGTTAATGTTTTTGTGCACTGTATATAGCTATACATACTGCACCTTAAACAAAATGACAGACTCAAAGCCTTACACCTACAATGATCAGCCAAAACATTAAAACCCCTGCCTAATATTGTGCAGGTCCCCCTCATGCAGTCAAAACAACTCTGACTCGTCGAGGAATGGACTCCACAAGACTTCTGAAGGTGTCCTCTTCTATCTGGCCCCAAGACATTAGCAGCAGATCCTTTAAGTCCTGTAAGTTGCGAAATGGGGCCTTCATGGATCGGGGTTGTTTTTCCAGCACATCCCACAGATGCTCAATCAGACTGAGATCTGGGGAATTTGGAGGCCAAGGCAACACCTTGAACTCTGTCATGTTCCTCAAACAATTCCTGAACAATTTTTACAGCGAAAGAGGCCACTGCCATCAGGGAATACCATTACCATGATGGGGTGTACCCGGTCTGCAACAATGTTTAGGTAGGTGGTACGTGTCAATGTAACATCCACATGAATGCCAGGACCCAAGATTTCCCAGCAGAACATTGCCCAGAGCATCACACTGCCTCCGCTGGCTTGCCTTCTTCCCATAGTGCATCCTGTTACCATCACTCCCCCAAGTAAATGACGCACACGCACCTGGTCATCCACATGATATAAAAGAAAATGTGATTATCAGACCAGGTCACCTTCTTCCACTGCTCCATGGTCCAGTTCTGATGCTCACGTACCCATTGTAGGCAATTTTGGCGTTGGACAGGGGTCATTATGGGCACTCTGACCTGTCTGTGGCTACAGAGCCCAAAAACAGCAAGCTGCGATGCACTGTGTGTTCTGACACCTGTCTATCATAGCCAGCATTAACTTTTTAAGCAATTTCAGCTACAGTAGCGCTTCTGTGGGATTGGACCAGACGGGCTAGCCTTCGCTACCCATTCGCATCAATGAGCATTGGGTGCCAATGACCCTGTTCTTCCTTAGACCACTTTGGGTAGGTACTGACCACTGCATACCGGGAACACACCATAAAACCTGCCATTTTGGAGATACTCTGACCCAATCAAGTAGTGATCACAACTTGGCCCTTGTCAAAGTCGCTCAGATCCTTATGCATGCCCTTTTTTTTTTTTTGGCTTCCAACGCATCAACTTCAAGAACCTTCTTTTTTTGGGGGGGGGGGATTTTCCCCCTTTTTCTCCCCAATTGTACTTGGCCAATTACCCTATTTTCCAAACTGTCCTGGTCGCTGCTCCACCCCCTCTGCCGATCCGGGGAGGGCTGCAGACTACCACATGCCTCCTCCGATACATGTGGAGTGGCTAGCCACTTATTTTCACCTGACACTGAGGAGTTTCACCAGGGGTACGTAGGGCGTGGGAGAATCATGCTATTCCCCCCAGTTCCCCCTCCCCCCCAAACAGGTGCCCCAAATGACCAGAGGAGACGCTCGTGCAGCGACAAGGACAAATACCCACATCTGGCTTCCCATCCGCAGACACAACCAATTGTGTCTGTAGGATAGCCCGACCAAGCCAGAGGTAACATGGGGATTCGAACCAGTGATCCTCGTGTTGGTAGGCAACGGAATAGACCGCCACGCCACCCGGATACCCATCAACTTCAAGAACTGACTGTTCACTTGCTGCCTAATGTATCTCACCCATTGACAGGTGCCATTGTAACAAAATAATCAGAGTTATTCACTTACCTGCCAGTGGTTTTAATATTTTGGCTGATCCGTGTATAAGTATGTATGTGAGAGAGTTATCCAGCTAAATTAATAAGCTACAGCAGCTCCAAGATCTCCCAGATTGCAAAAAGTCAGTTAGTTATTGTTTGCTGTTATCGGTCAACAGAAACGTAGTTCCACAAGAACCAAATAACATACATTTGGAGAGTAGCATTTTGGAGGTTTTTGACAATACTCACTTGCAGATATGTAGGTGACCCAGAGAGTGAGTGTACTTGGTACGACAGGATGGAGGAATTGCAGGGTGAGGGTGCAACCTTCAATTTCAGGGCACGGAGATGTAACGTTCGTATCATAGAGGCTGAGCTCGGGACTCCAGGCCTGCAGACTGGGCTCACAAGGTTGTTCCACATCAGGTGGCCCTGAAGATGAAAAGAAGCATATGCACACGAGGGGAAACACACACGCACACACAAACTTATGTTAGCCTGGTGTTTGTAATCAAAGTATGTTTTTTAGATGGTTTGGAGATATTTCTGCACATCTGTACAAGAACACAATGGAAACAGGGTCAACTAGAAGTTGTGAGCTAAAAGTTGTAAAGGAAGTTATATTTTGACTTAAGAATAGCTTACCATATAAATATTTCCATGTCATATACACATATATACACGCATGCACGCGCACACACACACACACACACACACATTAACCTAGATTTTATTTTTCACCCTTTTCTCCCCAGTTAAATGCAGCCAATAACCCCATTCTTTCAAGTCGTCCCGGTCACTGCTCCACCGCCTGTGCTGATCTCGGGAGGGCTGCAGACTACCACATGCATCCTCCGATACACGTGGCGTCACCAGCTGCTTCTTATCACCTGACAGTGACGAATTTCACCAGGGTGACGTAGCGCATGGGAGGATCCTGCTATTCCCCCCAGTTCCCTCTACCCCCGAACAGGCACCCCGACTGACCAGAGGAGGCGCTAGCACAGCAACCAGGACACATACCCACATCCGGCTTCCCACCCGCAGACACAGCCAATTGTGTCTGTACAGACAACCGACCAAGCCGGAGGCAATATGGAGATTCGAACCGGCAATCCCCGTGTTGGTAGGATCGCCCCATGATTTTGGATGGTTTTGCAGATATTTACACACGCCTATACAAGTGCACACACATACTGGGAACAGGGTAAACTAAAAGCTGTGAGCTAAAGCTAAACTATATTTAAAATTTAAAATAGCTTGCCATATACACAGCCTGCTACTCTAGTCATAACTGAAATGCTGCAGCAAAGGTTTAAACTGTAGGGTGACAAGTGGGCAGTTGGCTTGAATTCTGGGGCAGATTTTCTTTAGAAAACCTGTGCAGAGGGGTGTCTGGGTAGTATAGCGGTCTATTCCGTTGCCTACCAACACGGGGATTGCTGGTTCGAATCCCCGTGTTACGTCCGACTTGGTCGAGCATCCCTACAGACACAATTGGCAGTGTCTGCAGGTGGGAAGCAGGATGTGGGTATGTGTCCTGGTCGCCGTACTAGTGCCTCCTCTGGTCTGTCGGGGCGCCTGTTCAGGGGGAGGGAGAACTGGTGGGGAATAGTGTGATCCTCCCACGCGCCACATACCCCTGGCGAAACGCCTCACTGTCAGGTGAAAAGAAGCGGCTGGCAAATCTGCATGTATCAGAGGAGGCATGTGGTAGTCTGCAGCCCTCCCCGGATCGGCAGAGGGGGTGGAGCAGCGACCGGGGCGGCTCAGAAGAGTAGGGTCATTGGCCGGATACAATTAGGGTGACAAAGAGGGAACCCCCCCCCCAAATAAAAGAAAACCTGTGTATGATGATTGAATGAGCAATATTCTTCTATCTGTGGGCATGCTGCATTAAATAGGGCCGTTAATCACCGTTTGTTTCTGTGGAGTTACTTTATGATCAACAGTGAAAAACTGGTTGAAATGTAAAGGCTCAAGGTATTAGTGAGCTTAGTGGCACGGCTTGAGAAGCAGGATGTTGCTGAATAACAGCATGTTTGCCTTTCCAAAATAAAGGGTAAATAAAAAAAATACACTTGTAAATATGTGTTACAGATAATAAGGACATGGCAAAAGGCACCTGCCTTCAAGACCTTCTCTGCATCTCGTGTTTTTCAAAGAAATTTTTTTGGCCTTTCCTTTCAAAGAAAATGTATTCCACTTGCACGGGAGAAAATTTATCATCCGTGTTGACCGTTCTTGACATTGGCCTGATGTTACAACTTTATTTTACATGCCACTACTGCTTAATAGCTGACATCATTAAAGGCGGCAGCACTTGGGTAATGTGGTCAAAATGCGGTCAAACTGTGGTGCAGTTACAATTCACAGACGCGGACTAACAAGTAATAAAAGTAAAAGTAATGCAAAACGGGCAAAGCAACTTACACGGTGGGACTATAAGTATGAAATGATAAAGAAACGACTCTTTCTTTCAAAATTCTTTGCATTTTTTTCGGCTGCTGGAGGAGACAGACAGACAAACAAAAGGGGAAAAAAAGATAAAAAGGGAGTAAGACAGGAGAGAAAGAAAGTAGGGAGAACTTTATACACTCTGAAAAACAAAACAGTTTCTAAAAAGAGAATAGACACACTTTCCCTTTCCTTACACCCACATAGAGAGAGAGAGAGAGAGAGAGAGAGAGAGAGAGAGAGAGAGAGACAGAGACAGAGACAGAGACAGAGACACAGAGAGAGAGAGAGGCACACACACACACACACACACTCATAGTCCTATGGCTTTTTGGCTGGCTCTGAAGAACCATCCATCTGCCGTTTGCACCCTGTGTGTTTGTGCGTGTGTTTCCACATATGGGGATTTGTACAAGGTAAACAGAGACGTGCCAAGCCAAGCTGTTAAACTCAGTTGGTCAAATGCAACAAAGAGGCAGGATACACAGAGGAATGTTGTCTCCACCACGCAAGTCCAGGTGTAAATGTGTCTGTATGTGTACCTGTGTGCACGCAGGAGTGCACATGTGTGTGTGTGTGTGTGTGTGTGTATGGCCACTCTCACATTAATCTGTGCATCAGATGTGGACAATGACTCCTTGAGGATAGTAAGATCTGACTAGCTAATCCCTCCTGCTTTCAGCCCTCTCTCTCTCTCTCTCTCTCTCTCTCTCTCTCTCTCTCTCTCTCTCTCTCTCTCTTGCTCTCTCTCTCTCGCTCTGTCTCTCTCTCCATCTCTCTCTTTCTATCTTTATTCATTCTGATTTCTTTATTCTTTGGCATTTGTAAAGGAATTCAACCTTTTGAAGAAGAAAAAAACAGCTTCAATAAACAAACCGATAAACCCAAAAGCATAAGAATACCAAGCACCAAGCAACCTAATAACAAGCGATTAGCCCCCCCGTTTCCCTTCAGACCTCCTTCAGTCCTGATCAGAAAAGTGTTAAATAGTGTTAGAAAAGCCCTGCGTTGTGTGTTGTGAGATGCTGCAGCACTCTTCAGGAGAGGGGAAAACCTGTACATCTTTTGACAGATGAAAGAACCCATTTCACAGCTTCCAGTAAAGGTCCAGTGGTGGGGTGGAGGTTTGGTTTTTAATCCTGGCGTTGATGAAACTACTCTCAAATTTGCTCGGCACATCGTGAGGGGGCATTATTTTCTTAGAATATGGAAACATTATGAGGGGAGCAATGTTTCCACCACTGGCTGCACCTGGTTTGCTAATATGGCCTCAGGTTCCTCGGCCATTACACGACCAGACATAGCAATCATTGGACTTAACGACTCTCACGAAATGGTTGCCCATACCATTACAGATCCGCCACTATGTTTAACAGTTGGCAATAGGCGTTGTGGGTTGAGGGCATCCTTTGGCTTCGTCCAAACATAAACCTGTTTTGATCAAGCAAAGAGGGTAAGAGATGACTCATCCCACCGTATTGCTGTTTTCCATCGCTAAGAAGTCCAAGGCTTTTGTGCTCCTCACAACATGTCACGCATCCCAATGTGTGGCCTCGAAAGATAATGGGTTTTCTAAATTATAGCTTTGTCAACTGTTGTGATTTCTTATTACTGTCACAATTACGGTTAGTTTTGAGATATGCGGTACTTTGGTGATGTTTAGTCATTATGGGACATCTGCATCTCTTGCAAGGAATGTACTTGTTTGTCATAGCAATTCCTCTGCATTTTAACAGCTTCTTTTTTTTTCTGGCATTTTCTGCCTTGATTTGACAGTGACAGTAGAGACAAACAGGAAAGGCAGGGGGGAGAGAGAGGGAATGACATGCAGCAAAGGGCCCGGGCTGGATTCAAACCCAGGCCGCTGCGGTAAGCACTCAGCCTTATGTGGTACGCGCTCTACCAGGTGAGCCACCGGGGCGGCGCCCCTGTTAATAGCTTTTTATAACTTTGCCATAATGTTACCTTTGCTACATTAAACAAATAATTCTGCAGTTCTCATGACCAATGCATCAACTTTTGGGGCACTTGGCCTCTGTGACATTCTGTTAGTTGCCCACTAATGCCTGCAAATAGAAACACAAAAATCAAAGTGTTGATTAATAGAGCTTTTACAAACCCCTAACAAGTCAGAAAGTCTTTTATTTGGGGGGGGGGGTTCCCCCTTTTTTTCCCCAATTGTACTTGGCCAATTACCCTATGTTCCAAACTGTCCCGGTTGATGTTCTCCCCTTCTGTCGATCCGGAGAGGGCTGTAGACTATCACATGCTTCCTACGATACATGTGGAGTCGCCAGCCACTTTTTTTCACCTGACAATGAGGAGTTTCACCAGGGGGACATAGCACGTGGGAGGATCACACTATTCCCCCCAGTTCCTCCTCCCCCCCGAATAGGCACCCTGACCAACAAGAGGAGGTGCTAGTGCTGTGACCAGGACACGTACCCACATCCGGCTTCCCAACCGCAGACACGGCCAATTGTGTCTGTAGGGATGCCCGACCAAGCCGGAGGTAACACAGGGATTCAAGCCGGCGATATCCGCGTTGGTAGGCAACAGAATAGACTGCTACTCTACCCGGACACCCCTCAGTCGGAAAGTCTGAACATCATTGAACCCTTATGGAGTGTAAGGGTGAATTTAAACTCATATTCACAGATTTCTAGGTTGAATAAGGTGATCACATAGTGATACATTGGTGTTTGAGCACTCAAAATCTGGGAGATCCAGTAGAAAGCAATGATGTTACCATTGCACAGTCCCTAAACTAAAAAACAAAACTTGGGTGAACCTGGGGTTTTAACTAATGATGTTGTATCTATTGGTGGTCTGCCATATCGCCGTAATAGCAACAACTTCACTTCCTACAGAGTTGTCCTCCCTACCTGCCTTCATCTTCCCTGTCTGGCTGTTTGCAATGACAACATAAAATGAGCCCTATCATTTTCCCCATGGAAAGTCCAACCTGACGATAACCATTAAAATGAGCAACTACAAAAATGCTAATGATTTGTACAATTGCAGATTAGAAATTGCTTTAGATACACGTTGCCAGGAATGGCCAGCAACATAAAGTATTAAAAAGTTTTGTTAGCATCTAAGTGATGTGCAGGATCATTGATTTAAAAGGATTCACCTGCAAAGCAGTCTTTTGATTGTTAGCTAAAGTGAAACCTCTTTCTCACTGGGTGTTTGTTTTTTTTGTCCACATTCACATCTGTGAATTTACTTTTAACGCTGATTGCTTTGCCCAAGAGCACCTTAACTGTAATTATTGTTATTATTCACTGTGTATGTGAAAGGGTGATGTGAGTCCTCCCCATGTGCACGCGTAGTCGGTCCTCCTCCCAGGTCTCCATGGTGACGGTGGTTGCCACCTGGACACTGCTTGGCATACCCCTCATCATATTATTTTTTTATATAGCTTATCCATCCGTATAATTTTGTTATCCCGTTTCAATTTTATATCCTTCTCTCACTCTGATGTGTGACTAATGTCTTTTCTTGTCTCTTCTTCCATGTGTGTAAATGGTGTGATGTGAGTCTCCTCTGTGTGCATGTGTAGTCTGTCCTCCTGTCAGGTCTACATGGTGATGGTGGTCGCATGGCTCAGATCCTAGGCTGTTCCGGTGGCATCTGGACACTGCTTGGCATCCTCCTCATCATATTCTTCATATATCTTCTTCTAGTTTATTCCATTTTACAGGGGTCACAGCGGATTTTATTGTTTCCATCGGTACCCTGTGAGAGCACAGCACCAATGGCAGCCATTGTTAACCCAGGCCTCGATCGATCTAGTATGGTCTTGTCAATCCACCTACTGATTTGGCAAAATTTTACGTCGGATGCCCTTCCTGACACAACGACTAACCGTATGAACGGGGGCACAGGTAAAGCGCTGGATACCATCTCAGTATTCATGGACTTGCACCCATGCCTGCTTCATATATCTTATAATTCCATTATAATTCTGATATCATCTTTCAATGCTATATTCTGTAAATTGTGTTCCCACAACATCCACTGCACATCTGTTCATCTTGGGAGATCCCACCTCTGTTGCTCTCCCTGAGGTTTCTTCCTATTTTTTCTCCATGTTAAAGGATTTTTTTAGGGAGTTTTTCCTTATCCAATGTGAGGGTCCAAGGGCAGGATGCTATGTTGTTGTAAAGCCCTCTGAGGCAAATTTGTAATTTATGATAATGGGCTATAAAAATAAAATTGACTTGACTTTTGAGGCAGGGAGAGAGTGTAATTCAGTCATATTCACATTCCAGATTTGAATTTACAACCAATCATAAACATGCTAGTTTAACCTTTAGCCTACTCCTCCTCCTTATGAAACCCTCTCCACCTCTCTTGCCTCTCTCATTTTCAACCATTTACTCGCCACTCTGGTCATTGTCTCTACATCTGTTTGTCTCTCTATGATTTTATTGATATTATCAGGCAGAGCTGAGACTGTCTCTTGACTATTCTGAGAAAATTTTGATTGCCAATGAGCATGTTACCGCTCCAGCATATGGACTGACAATAGGGGTATAAAAAAATATTGATAGATTTGAGCATCGTAATATCTTTCACAATATCGTATTGAATTCCGAAAACCCTGCATTGATTCGTAAGCTTACATACAAAGAGAAGTGACAGCGACACCACTTACGAATGGGTTATTTTACTTCCTTGTGTAGTTTACATCTCTAACCACTAAGTGGCAGGTGCAGTATTGTTACAGGGCTGCAGAGAGCCACAACAGAAGCAGGCGTTGCCAGTGTCAAACTAGCTATAACGGATTATTCTGATTTTATGCATGTTGAGGCGTTTTCTTTACATTTTTTTTTAATTTTGAAAATAAATATCGCGATATATGTCAGTATTTGTAATATCGCAATATATCAAATATACTGAATCGTGGTTCTTGTATCGTGATATGAATCTTTTTTTTTATCCCCCCCCCCTTTCCCTCCCCCAATTGTATCCGGCCAATTATCCCACTCTTCCGAGCCATCCCGGTCACTGCTCCACCCCCTCTGCCGGTCCGGGGAGGGCTGCAGACTACCACGTCTCCTCCGATACATGTGGAGTCGCCAGCTGCTTCTTCTTCCCTTAAAGTGAGGAGTTTCGCCAGGGGGACGTAGTGTATGGGAGTATCACGCTATTCCCCCAGCCCCCCCCCCCAAGAGGCACCTTGACCAACCAGAGGAGGCGCTAGTGCAGCGACCATGTGATATGAATCTTATTGCCAAATTCTTGCCAATACACAATCCAAACTAACAACACTCAGGTCTATGACACAGGCTGCTAGATTTTAAACTGACTTGCTTATTTTTCTGTTTCAAAGTATTACAATAGTTGTATATAAATTATTTTTGTAAGTGTTATGCTACAACTACTACTTCTACTACTAGTAGTAGTTGTAGCAGTAATGGTGGTAGTAGTGATAGCAGTAGTCATAGAAACAGCAGTAGTAAATGACAAAAAAGGACAGATATTAGAACGGCATTAATGCATCACTAACCTAATTTAACACTTGTACTGTTGTGTTTACTAGACTGGTTTCTCTCAAAGAAAACACAGATCTTGGGAACTACCAGTCATGTAAACCTAACCCTGAGAACAAATTCAAAACAGTGGAGGCCATGGCACATGGGCAATATTTTGAGCCGACATAAATGGCCAATTTTGCCAGCAATTACAGTGCACAGTATTTCGGCATACTTTTGGTCTCTATCACCATCTATGATATCCGCATTGAATTTGTCCAATTTCCCAAATTTAATCCCAGCTAAAAAGTGGTATTGTCCCCAGTCCATTGGCTGAAAAAGTGACCTGTGCATCATCGCCTTTACAAGTGGGAAAGAGTGAAATGGAGCCAGAGAAGCCAGCAGACTGGCTGTCTCCTCAGCTCTGTGGATCCCCCTGTTTAGAGTAAGACTGTAATTGACTCTTTATCATCATTATGGTCCAAAAGAGAGAAAGCAGTAATCCCTCTCGTACCCCCACTCTGCTTGTTTTCAAAGCATAAATTCTAACAGGGGATATCCACATATTTGGATAGTTTCCACGGCAAAGATGGAGAGAGGTTGTTGTGTTTCGTATGCGTCGTATTAAACCGCTGTTCTTTCTTTTTTTCTCCCTCACGCTCTCGTTTCTTTCTTTCGTGATGTGTTATTTCAAATAGCGCAAGGTTTCTCCACATGTGCTCTTTGATGCACTGAGGGATAAATTATTATTATTATTATTATTATTATTATTATGAATAATAATAATAATACTATTATTATTATTATTATTATTTTATTCTGTTTTTGAACAGCCTCCAGTATTACCCCGCTGTGCTGCCAAGCTATCCTTGTTCTCGCTCTGACTAAGATGAGAGAGGGGGAGAGGGAGCAAGCTCGCTTACTGAGGGCAATTACAATTTAATGATTTTCTTCTTTTTCCTTTTCCAGGAGCCCTTAGCCTTGCATGCCCCTAAAACAGGATAAAAGTGTGTGTGTGTGGGGGGGGGGTGATCTGCTCTTTGAAATGGACAGAAGGACTCAAGGAGGCAGACTCACACCTGTAGACTAGACGAAACAGTGTGTGTGTCTACGTGTCTACGTGTCTGCATGTGTGTTCCTCTTAAATAATCACACTATTCGGGCGTCCGGGTAGTATGGTGGTCTATTCCATTGCCTAACAACATGGGGATCCCGGTTTGAAGGGGGAACTGGGGGGGAATAGCGTGATCCTCCCACGCACTATGTCCCCCTGGTGAAACTCCTCACTGTCAGGTGAAAAGAAGCGGCTGGCGACTCCACGTGTATCAGAGGAGGCATGTGGTAGTCTGCAGCCATCCCCGGATCGGCAGAAGGGGTGGAGCAGTGACCGGAACAGCTCGGAAGAGTGGGTTAATTGGCCAGATACTATTGAGGAGAAAAAATAATAATCACACTGTTCATGTACACATCTGAAGACATCTTCACCAGAGGTGTCGGAGCAGTGCATGCAAGAAGCCCCGACCCAATCTATCATCTGTACCACAATATGTGACCTGAGCTGCCATCTCTCGTACGTTGGCTCCATGACACAAATTAGTTGTGTGAGGATTGGAGACACACTGCATGTATGCTTTTCTGTCTACAATTGATTTGTTTTTTCATTTAGCAGATGATTTTAGCCAAAAAGAATTACAAGAGTGTCAATAATTAGCAGGTACTATATTTGAGTGTCAAAATACAGGCATCATAGAGTGCTAAATAGTAATCATCTAGGCGTCCGGGTAGCGTAGCGGTCTATTCCATTGCCCACCAACACAGGGATTGCTGGTTCAAATCCCCGTGTTACCTCCAGCTTGGTCGGGCATCCCTACAGACACAATTGGATGTGTCTGCAGGTGGAAAGCCGGATGTGGGCATTTGTCCTGGTCACTGCACCAGCGCCCCCTCTCGTCGGTCGTGGCACCTGTTCGGGGGGCAAGGGGAACGGGGGGGAATAGCGTGATCCTCCGACGCACTATGTCACCCTGGTGAAATTCCTCACTGTCAGGTGAAAAGAAGCGGCTGGCGACTCCACATGTACCAGAGGAGGCATGTGGTGGTCTGCAGCCCTCCCCGGATCGGCAGAGGGGGTGGGGCAGCGACCGGGACAGCTCGGAAGAATGGAGTAATTGCCCGGATACAATTGGGAGGAAAAAAAAAAGGGAGAAACAAAAAAAGAAAAGTAATCATATCAAAGCAAGCATGTCATGTCAAGTGTAATGAGTGTTTATGTGCAACAAGTAAATCGCAAATAGTAACACAGGCAATAGAAGGATTAAATTACAAATTAGCTGGACAATACCACAAATCAATAGCACGACATATCATAGCCAAGTGTGCATTTCAAGTTCAAATGGTGTTAATATGCAATAGGTAGATTACCTACAGTGATTTTACTTGGTAAAGTAGAACTAAAATCACCCCTGAGAACGGTTTTGGTGAGTCGAATTTGACTGTGAACTGGTGTACTTACACCTGGATTTTATTTGTTTTGCCTTTGTCAAATTAGATTTGGATTGCTGATTACCACATGCAACAGTTGGGTTGGCTATCCCCAAAACATCTTGATCAGTGTAATCTGTTGAAAGATCTAAAACTCTACCTAAAACCTGCTTTTATTTATTGCCCTTTGAGCTTCAGGTGTTTTTATAATTCTACGCAGCTTTTAGTTTTGTTTTGGTTTTTTTTGTTCCTCTAAACATGGCCTTATTTAATCATGCTCCAATTTCCCCTACATTTTCATTTTGCTGTTGGTCATCAATGCTTTGTCTGCATCCTTTTTTTGCTTATGTTATGAAGCACTTCGCTACAAACCAGGGGTCGCTTAGGGTTTAAAAGCACTAACACTAGGTGTAAAAGGGAGCTATGAAAATGAATAGAATAGAATAGAACTATATTGTCCAACTGAGGCTGGAAATTTGTCTTGGGGCTCATCTCAGGCAAACACCAACAATAAAGGCAGAACAAAACAGTTAAAAACCTTATCAAAAACATATACACAGTAAATAGTACCATCAAATACCCACACAGGATAGGTCATCTGGTTATGGCCATGACAAATCCTCATGATGTGCTTTTACACCACCCATTCATGATAAATGTGAAGACTGATCCACTGCACCCCCCCCACACACACACACACTCACACAGACACACACAGCTTGTCTCACTGACCAATGGCCTCTTCCGGGGTCCAGTACCCTGATGTGTCACATGCACGGGGGGACGTGGCCTCATGGGCATACTGGTGAAACACGCCATCTCTCTCACAGTCTCCACAGTTCACACCTGATCCTTGAAGCTTGGAGCTGCAAGTAGAAGAGGAAACATACAGAGTGACTGAAACGTCTTCCCTTGCTACCAGTGCTTAACTTATAAATTGAGAATTTCCAGAATTGAAAGCAACATGCATGGTAACCATAGAACTTTGACAATCCCGGATCACACAAAACGGGGTTTTTATTTTGTTTTTTGGGGTTTTTTTGGGGGGGGGGTGGATTTCCCCCCCCTTTTTTCTCCCCGATTGTTCCCGGCCATTCATCCCGCCCTCCAAGCCATCTCGGTTGCTGCTCCACCCCCTTTGCCGATCCGGGGAGGGCTGCAGACTACCACATGCCTCCTCCGATATATGTGGAGTCACCAGCCACTTCTTTTCACCTGACAGTGAGGAGTTTCACCAGGGGGACATAGCGCATGGGAGGATCACACTATTCCCCCAGGTTACACCTCCACCCCAAACAGGCACCCCAACCGACCAGAGGAGGCACTAGTGCAGTGACGAGGACACATGCCCACATCCAGCTTCCCACCCGCAGACACGACCAGGACACACACCCACATCCAGCTTCCCACCCGCAGACACGACCAGGACACATACCCACATCCAGCTTCTCACCCGCAGACACGGCCAATTGTGTCTGTAGGGGCATGCAACCAAGCCGAAGGTAACCCGGGGATTCAAACAGGTGATCCCTGTGTTGGTAGGCAATGGAACAGATAGCCACGCTACTCAGACGCCCCCCCAAAATTATATCATTACAGAGAAACTAAACCCCAACCCCAAATCTGTGTGAGACCTGACAACTAATGGTGAAAAGGACCTGGCCACCTGTTACTGACTAGATGGTGTCAGGTGATGTCACCATCTATTGTTTTCTATACAAAGCGCCATCACCTGGCATCCATGGCCACCCAAATTGCAGATGTCTAGTTCAGTACGCCTGTTTTTCACAATTAAATTTCAGGCTTCACGCAAGTTTGGGGTTGGGGTTTAGTTAATCATAAAACACTGACCTCATCTAATTTAAATATAACTTAAAGCAATTCGTGTAGCATCAGCAACTGCTTAGGGCGCAGTACACAATAATCTATTGATACTGTGGAGGTGGGGAGAGTCAAGTCAAGTCAAGGTTATTTGTATAGTCCAATATCACAAATTTGCCTCAAGGGACTTTACAGCAACACAACATCCAACAAGAGTCTCAGACGACATTATTATATGAATATTAGATGTTAATTACCACTGAGCAGACATGCACTATATCACTATGTAATGGAGTTAAGCATGCACCCTCAATCAGCAACCCCTGACACACCACCAGTGGTAGTGAAAGTACATCTATGGGTTATGATACAATCTAGACATGACTGAGCTCTTCTTGACTGTTCAAGTAAGGTACAAAGCTCTTGTAGGAGGAAGTAAATGTGATTGCTCATTAGTCAAGGTATGCCTCCCTTCTGCTTCACCTGGAACTTTTTCAAGCTGTAAGGCTAATCACTCAACACTGACTTTGTGAATCAAATTGGTGCACAAGTAGATAGATAGGATCAATAGGATAAAGGACAAAAACAGAACAGTGGCTTGGTAATTGATCAATGGCAACTGCTGGATCATTTGATCCATGCAAAAGCCAAAAATCAAGGATTTGCCAGAACAGGAGTGTCCAGGTAGCATAGCAGTCTATTCAATTGCCTACCAACACGGGGATTGCTGGTTCAAATCCCCGTGTTACCTCCAGCTTGGTCGGGCGTCCCTACAAACACAGTTGGCCGTGTCTGCGGGTGGGAAGCCGGGTGTGGGTATGTGTGTCCTGGTCGCTGCACGAGCGCCTCCTCTGGTCGGTCAGGGCGTCTGTTCAGGGGGGAGGGGGAACTGGGGGGGAATAGCGTTATCCTCCCACGCACTACGTCCCCCTGGTGAAACTTCTCACTGTTAGGTGAAAAGAAACGGCTGGCGATTCCATATGTATCAGAGGAGGCATGTGGTAGTCTAAAACCCTCCCTGGATTGGCAGAGGGGGTGGAGCAGCAACCGGGACGGCTCGGAAGAGTGGGGTAATAGGCCAAGTACAATTGGGAGGGAAAAAAAGGGGGGGGGGTGTTTAAAAAAAAAAAGATTTGCCAGAACAGGATCCAGCATGATGCGGTTCAATTTAGGCACTCGTTGCTACGCAACAAAATAATAAAGGAAGTAGGCTGCTCTTTGAGGACTGAGTGGAGTTTTAAAATACATGTACAATCACAGGTCATGGGGAACAACAGAGGTGTGCAACACCTGCACAGCACCAGTGTCAGGTGTTAGAGGTGATAGAGTGTGGAATGAAAATATTATATTTATTTGACCATAAACTCTAAAAACCCCTGAAAAAGTTGACTGAAATTGTTTAAGGAAACTGATTACCTTGCACCATCTGCGCTGTAAACCTGGATAATTTAAGTGCCGAGAAGTCAGTGATTATAAGTAATTGTAACTGAATTTGTTGGTGTCTGTGTCTTTTGTGAGCACACACTGCCAGTGCTTATAAACACGAGCAAAGGTGTTTGGTTAAACCATGGCAACATCTTTTTATATCATATTATAGGTTGTTATGGAAATGAAATCATGCAGTTTACTGGCAATGGCGAGCCTTTTCCATTTATTTTGCAGCAATGGTGAATCACACACTGAGTAAATGCAGGCTTCCCATGAGCGAACTTCCCCATGCTATTGCATTCAAAGGAATAGGTGTGACAATACTAATAATAGTTCCAACGAAACACAAATAAAATTACTTCAGCTAACACACCAGCAAACAGAGTTGTGCTTCAAAGTGGTCTTATTAACTGTGACAGACTCAATGAATGCCAAACTACAACATGTCTGAGGAACTCTCTAACACCAACTACTCAAGATGCAAAACCTTAAATTTAGTTACACTACCTCAAAATCTATCAACAGATTAATCTTACTCAACAGGTCCGAGTTGTACTAATATCACAAGATATCACACAAGATTAGATTTATCATCAGAGACTTAAGCAAGAATTGAGTAGCAATAATTTAATGCTTTCAGCAGGTTGAGCAGTATGGTTTTAGAGTGTGGATGGATGGATGGATGAATGGTAGTATATGCACCAATGACCGGGTGTGTCTGAATCCTCGAGATGCCATGGAAAGTGATAAGATGAGTAATGAGTTGCCCTCGATCTCGTCTAACGTAATGAGACATGAAATTATTGTAGGTCTCTGTTAGGACTTCTGGATAGCTAGAAAGAAGTAAGATAACTACTAACACCCGCAGTGTTGGAAGACCCAATTTCTCTGACGGTCAAAAGTGCTCTCACTCTGTTTACTATATTCTTTTGATCGAGACACTGGAAAAGATGAAGGAGAAAACAGGAGATGTCAGAGGAGACACCAGGACTGAAGGCTCTGAAGGGATTAGATCCCACCCAGGCAGTGGAACATGTAATTCCTTTGACAGGGGACATTATCCAGTACACCAATACTGGGAATAAATGAACTGACATTCCTAAAAATGATGTTTTCCTATGATCATGATGTTTCCCTGTTATCTGTCAAGAGTCGTTAGAAACAACGAATCTCATGGTCTCTTAAAGGAATAGAAATGTAACATAAATCCAAGCTGAGCTGATAGCTTTTAATATTGAGAGCCTGTAAGACAAGTTTCAGGCATATTTGACCATTTATGAGGAAGTCGTGAGTGTTTTGGTATGGCTGTTATAACTTCACTAGGAGGCATCGTCCACTCTGCTGGAAGAGCGATGCATGCCATCACATAAACTCATTGCTGAGCAATACTTATCAGTGTCCCTCTTCAATACAGAAAAGACAAAACGCACAAGCCGAAAACAACTTCAGCAAAAGCAAATCGGAAAGCAGTGAGTATGAATTAGACTAACAGTGTCCTTTCGCACAGGAAAATGGTTGAAAATACAGGAACAGGCTACGACTGTTTGAGTGCTGAGCCTCTGTGACGTCAGAGAATTTACACGAAGCAATCCGGGGGGTGACAGAGTGGTTAACGCGGTCACCTCACAGCAAGAATGTCCTGGGTTCGAGACCCGGGGTAGTCCAACCTTGGGGATCGTCCTGGGTCGTCCTGTGTGGAGTTTGCATGTTCTCCCCATGTCTGCGTGGGTTTCCTCCGGGTGCTCCCGTTTCCTCCCACAGTCCAAAGACATGTAGGTCAGGTGAATTGACCGTACTAAATTGTCCCTAGGTGTGAATGTGTGTGTGTGTGTGTGTGTGTGTGTGTGTGTGTGTGTGTGTGTGTGTGTGTGTGTGTGTGTGTGTGTGTGTGTGTGTGTGTGTGTGTGTGTGTGTGTGTGTGTGTGTGTGTGTGTGCGTGTGTGTGCGTGTGTGTCAGCCCTGAGATGGTCTGGCGGCCTATCCAGGATGTCTCCCCACCTGCTGCCTAATGACTGCTGGGATAAGCTCCAGCATCCCCATGACCCTGAGTAAAGGATAAGTGGTTTGGATAATGAACAATCCGGGGGAATTTCTCTCAGTGGTTAAAATAGTTTCAACGGCAGCACCCGTGATAGCATCAATTCTGCTTAAAAACTTTCAGAGACAGACAGCTTTATTGTTTGAGCTCTTCATTTTCAATAATTTGCATGAATCATTAGTTTATAGCGATATCAGTCATCCTCCTGACGGCTATGTGGAGTACTGCAACAACACAAGTGCTCTACTAACAAGAAATATGATACATCTCACAATCGAGTCAACGTCATCGTGCTCTTGAGTAATCGAGACAGCTGAAAGCTTTGAAAGGAATTGACTGGTTTTCTCATTTGGAAGTAATAAAGCTAATAACTTTTACGATGTCTGACCAAAACAACGACAGAAGTGGGGCGGACAGCCGCTGTGTATATTAGTTGCAGACTGAACCTTTTAAGTGAGCAAAAAAGAATGCATCTAATTTGAGTTTCTATGAACTCCTGCTACTTTACCTTTGGTAGAGTGACCCCCTTACAGGTGGCACCCAGTAGATGGAGACGGAATCAGAGCTCCGACCAGTCACGATGGGGGGCAGAGGGATGGGGGCTGGTTGGGGGTCCTTCAGCCAATTCTGATAGACCAGGTCTATATAACAATGCATCCGGGCTACTTGGTTAGGCGTGAAATTGTTAGTGCAGTTGTCATCTGAAAGAGAGAGAAGGGACAGTTAATCGCCTGCATCAGCTTCACATGTTAGCGTTCATTTCATTCGAGAGCTAGCAATGCGGATGGGAGTTAAAATGGCTCATGTGGTTGTCATCTAAAGGCAAGCAAGAAGAAAACTGGCTGTGTAATGGACCCAACTTAGTCTGTCCTAGGCAAACATTTCAAAATGATCAGTCATGGTATATCTGTTCTTTTCTTATAGTATATTATTTGGAACACAAAAGACAAATACTTTGACAAAAACTTGCAAAATGGATTTTCAGAGAGCTTTAGCTCTGCTCTCAGCAGACAGAGAAGAGTGGGTTACAATGACAATGTAGGTAAACTTTTGAATTGTGTCACATGTTGTCAAATTGTACATATTTATTTTGCTTTTTTGTCATAAGCACATCATAACATTGAAAGTATTTAACATGTCTGTTACAACAACAAACCTAGAATCACAATTATGTTATGAAAGCAACAACTAAATGTGGATCCCCTCTGACATTATGAATGATGAAATAAGATTATATGAGAAAACTGTTGTTTTAATTGTGAATGTCCCAAGTCAATTGGGTTTTAACCAGACACTGAACATCTGTCCCTGATAAGGACTAAATGAACCCATTCATAACATGTCCAAAATGTCAACTCTATAAATCCTTCAATCTAAACTATTGAATGTTTGCATTTCAATGTGCGTTTTAGATCCTCCGTCATTAGTAGCCCACAGAAAACTTCTGAATCTTAGCATTCAGTTTTGGATTGAGACGAGACTGGGGGACTTCCCCACCAGAGACCACGCAATTAAACCATTAAACCATTCTCTGAACCATTCATTCATCATTCAAGCCTTCCATTATAAATGAGACGTAGCAAATGAGACATTTTCTACATGTATTACGTAATGTCACCAGTAGGTACATTTAAACAAAAGGAACAACAGAACAGCAGAACGACAACACTATTCCATAGAAGCGCAGCACAACTCTTTTTATTGTGTGTGTGCTAGATTTTGAGAGCTCTTCAGTGCGTTCACCGCCAGTTATCTCATACGTGCGCAGACACACACACACACACACACACACACACACACACACACACACACACACACACACACACACACACTCACATTAACACGCACACCCTTAAAACAATCCTAAACAGTTATTTGTGTGACTTTGTATTATTTACATCACATATGGTTCTGCTTCCAGTGTGGGAAGATGGCTGCGCAAATTCGCGTTTGCAGCAGCCTCACCCAATGCCGGTGTTGGAAGATGGCAGTGCAAATTCACATTTGCGGCAGCCTCACCCAGTACCGTCCATGCAGTCTTTGTCCACGTCTAAGTTTGATGCCTGGGACAGTTGGTGCTGGATAGGCTGGGAGAGCGGGGCAGGCTAAGCTAACTGCTAGCCCATGCAGACCGGCAGTTCCAACATTCATCCTGGCTGGCGTTCATTCCCTTGGACAGTGATCTTTTGTTATAAGTGCTAGTTTGGATATGTGTGTTGTTGTAGTTTTTGGATGTGTTTTTGTCTGTGTGTTGTACTGCTGTCTGAATTGGTACATGAAATGAAATGACAAATAAAGTGTTCCTGATTCCTGATTAACGCTGACATTTTAAAATAGCGCTAAAATTAATTTGTCTGACTCAGTTTTTATCCAACCAACAACCCAGAAAAGCAAGATGACACATCAGAACTACTTTTATCAAATGATGGCTGCATTGGGCGTCCGGGTAGTGTGACGGTCTATTCCGTTGCCTTCCAACACGGGGATCGCCGGTTCGAATCCCCATGTTACCTCCAGTTTGGTTGGGCGACCCTACAGATGCAACTGGCCGTGTCTGTGGGTGGGAAGTTGGATGTGGGTATGAGTCCTGGTCGCTGCATGAGCGCCTCCTCTGGTCGGTCGGGGCGCCTGTTCAGGGGGGAGGGGGAACTGGGGGAATAGCATGATCCTCCCACGTGCTACGTCCCCCTGGCGAAACTTCTCTCTGTCAGGTGAAAAGAAGCGGCTGGCGACTCCACATGTATCAGAGGAGGCATGTGGTAGTCTGCAGCCCTCCCTGGATCAGCAGTGGGGGTGGAGCAGCAACCGGGACAGCTCAGAAGAGTGGGGTAATTGGCCAAGTACAATTGGGGAGAAAAGGGGGGGAAAATCCAAAGAAAAAAAAAAGGGGGGGGCAGAAAAAAATACATCTATTTGAGTATGTTAAAGGTGATAAAGCCTCCCACCTGCATCTCTCAGTTACACTTCTTTGTAATTCTACCTTGAACGATACCGCATGGGCAATACCAAGTGATAGAATACAAGGGAGACTAAGAGAAGAGTGGCGGGAGTGCAGAAAAAATATACTTTGCAGATTTTCATACTGATGAGGACTATAAAGTCAATTAAAAAAAAAATCACACATACAAAATATTTAATGTCTTACAACAGTTTATATACTTTAGATGCACTCACCCATTTAGCTGTGAGACTAAACGTCAGCTTGTGAGTGAGTGAGTTCGAAGACCATGTTCACGAAGTGCGTTGCATCTAAAAATGATTGTTTGGGAGGACATGGCTTATCCATCCTACCTGTATAACTCATGTAGTTGTTGTAGGGTGTGTTCTGATACTTGGCCACTCCACAGGTGTCGTTGACTGTCCCGGGGTCATGGCACACTTTGGACTTGGGTGTCGGGGCCGTGTCAGCACACAGGTCTCCTGTCTCCAGGGACGGGATGATCTCCTGTTATTAACATAGCTGTTGTCACATGACTAGCAAAGGAATTTGCTGAAAGATAATTGTAAATTGGGGTTGTTTTAAGATAATAGATAAAAGTATGGTAAATTCATGCCAGTTCATGGTATCAGTCAAAATAATAATAAAATTGGCTTGGCTGCAGGCGGGGCAGAGATAAAGTTAAGAAATCTTTTCTTTAATTTCTTAAATGACACGATTTTTTTTAATATTTATTTTAAATATACAAGTCCCCAATCCTCACTTAGACCACCTTATACAGCTGTAGCAGCTCCCTTTGTAAGACATCTGCCCACAAAATAGCAACAATCTACATTATATATCCTTTTTTTTTATTTTATTTTTTTTATTCTGAGCAATGAACAGGGAATGATTTGTTATCCAAAGGAAACTCTTAATTTTACACAACCTGCATGCATGGCAGAGTTTTGGAAATCCTAGTACTCCTACCTGACAAGGGTCATCGCAGGAGTCACGCTCGCTCACCCCTTTGAAGACATGGTACAATCCAAAGATGTGCCCCACCTCATGGACCATGGTGTCGTGGTGACCATCCGTACCAAAGTAGGAGGGGTTCAGCACCATCCCACCTATGGAAAGTGGATCACAAAGGAAACAAGGCTGTTGAAAGTAAAAAGAAATACAGACGTGTCTCTTGCCATCAGAAAACACCCCTTCAACTTGCTAATCTCTCCAGAGTCGTAGATTATTATAGAAATAAAGAATAAGTAGGGCGTCCAGGTGGCGTAGCGATCTATTCCATTGCCTACCAACACGCATCGCCGGTTCGAATCCCCATGTTACCTCTGGCTTGGTTGGGCGTCCCTACAGACACAATTGGCCGTGTCTGCGGGTGGGGAGCCGAATGTGGGTATGTGTCCTGGTCGCTGCACTAGCGCCTCCTCTGGTCAGTCGGGCGCCTGTTTGGGGGGGACTGGTGGGAATAGTATGATCCTTCCGTGCGCTACATCCCCCTGGCAAAACTCCTCACTGTCAGGTGAAAAGAAGTGGCTGGCGACTCCACATGTATCGGAGGAGGCATGTGGTAGTCTCCAGCCCTCCCTGGATCGGCAGAGGGGGTGGAGCAGCGACCAGAACAGCTCAGAAGAGTGGGGTAATTGGCCAAGCAAAACTGGGGGGGAAATACAAAATAAATAAATGAATAAATAAAGAATAAGTGATTGGAGAGTGCTGAAAATCCCCATTAAGAGTGAAGAGGAGAATGGGAGATGTTTATCCTTCTTTTTTTGTCTGTGATAATGCTATGTTCATACTATGTTCTAATTTGTCTGCATGCCACTTTTCATGACTGCAATTTAAATTGAATTAAAAAAAACACAACTGGCCTTACATCAAATACAATGATACTGATTCAAGAATCGAGTATCAGACACAACTACTTGTTATGCTACTATGTTTTCCTTCTCTATGCAACTTTGGGGGGCTAGTACTGCAGGCTATAAAATTCCGCCCAAGTACTGCGATATTTCTAACCATTTAAAAATGATGTAGACACATTTGCACTTCAAAACAAACCAAAAAAAAGAAAGCAGGAAAGACTCTTTGCTGCCACATATAGAGAAGAGTTCGTGACCCTGGAACCAGTCCAAGCCATTGAAAATGCACCCAAAAGATCTTGCTAGTGGAAGTCGGCTTTTTTTGTGTTTTCTGAAGAATACTAATGATACTATATCTGCAATAGACATGACATTGCTGGTTAACTAATTAGAAACAGCGCTTGTGTGGTGTTCAGTATTCAGCGGTGAAGACACTGTACAATGAAGACATTAAATATGAAGACATCAAACAAGGGGCCCTAGGAGACATCTTGTCATCCCCTCACTCCTACTAAACAGGGACAGATGTGCAGAACGAGGGACTTGAAATAAAAGTCATTCAAAAAATGGATCGGTGGAGGGAGAGTCGTTTATAATTCAGCAGTTTCTTTTCCGAAATAAGATATCCACTATTTGCACCAATGTGACATCTGACCCTGACGAAATGACTGGTAGTTGCTTGAAAAGGAAGACACCCATTGAATAATAAATTTAAGTCATTCAGCCTGACACATACAAAACAGCGACACTGTTAAGGATGTAATATTTTTTTTATTCGTGACTCCAAAATAGATTATCGTTAAATATTTATAGGCGGCGGGTCCAGACAGCATCCCCAGACGAGTACTGAAGTCCTGTGCTGAACTGCTAGCCCCTGTATTCACCACAGTTTTCGATCTCTCCCTGGCCCAGTCTGTAGTACCTACATGTTTCAAGAGGTCTATTATTGTTCCAGTACCAAAGAAACCAATCTAATCGACCTCAGCAACTACCATCCTGTAGCTCTCTGTGGTCATAAAGTGGTCATAAAGTGTTTTGAGAGGATTATTAAGGACTACATCTGCTCCTCTCTCCCAAGCGCTTTGGACCCCCTACGATCTGCTTATTGCCTCAACCAAACCACTGAGAATGCCCTCTCCCATATACTGCACACCACCCTATCCCACCTTAACAATGGGGGGGGGGGGTTATGTGAGAATGCAGTTCACTGACTACAGTTCAGCTTTCAATACCATAGTGCCCCCCAGACTGGTCACCAAGCTCAGGGAACTTGACCTGAACACCTCCCTGAGTGTGTCCTTGACTTTCTGACCAGTAGACCCCAGGTGGTTATGGTAGCTACATCTCCACCTCTCTCACTGTCAACACAGGACCCCCCCCCCCCCCAAGGTTGTGTGTGTCCCTGAGTCCCCTGCTCTACTCTTTGTACACACATGACTGTTTGACTCTGACGGCACAGTAGTGGTGGGCCTGAGCTCCAGCAATGATGAGAAGCTTACCTGGAAGAAGTGGAGGATCTGTCACAGTGGTTTCAACGTCAGTAAAACCAAGGAGCTTGCTGTGGACTTTAGAATTAATGAAAGCCACTTTATTCAACATTGTATTCTTACAACGAATTGTATTCTTACAAAGAATTTGTTCTCTGCATTTAACCCATCCTACTGTATAGGAGCAGTGGGCAGCTGCAGCACCAGGGGACCAACTCCAGTTCCTCTTTCCATTGCCTTGGTCAGGGGCACAGACAAGAGTATTAACCCTAATATGCATGTTTGGTTTTTTCTTATGGTGGGAGGAAACGGGAGCGCCCAGAGGACACCCACACAGACACAGGGAGAACATGCAAACTCCACACAGAAAGGAGCTGGAACGCCCTGGGGTTCAAACCCAGGACCTTCATGCTGGGATGCAACAGCGCTAACCACTGAGCCACCATGCCGCTCCTAAAGACACAGCAAAAGACCTACACCCCTCTCGATCAACTGTGTCCCAGTATGGAGGGTGAGCAGCTTCAGGTACCTCGGTGTTCACATCACTGAGGACCTAACATGGACACTTCACACAGACACTTTGGTGAAAAAGGCAAGGCAGCATCTTTATCACCTCAGACAACTGAAGAAGTAAGTATTGATGAGCGAGCCATGAACGAATCGTTCGAAACGAACGACTTTTTGCTAAGTCGGGAGTGACAACTCCTCGTCCCAATGAACTCGTTCACTTACTCGCCCCTCCCGCTAGCTAGTACCAACTGCGAAGACGAGGCGAGACATGTCATGATTGTGCAACTCTTATATTAATTGCATTTGTGGAAATGTGTCAAGTTAATTACTGTATTAACCTAGCCCTGTGAGAAAAGCAACCACTTTTGGCGCTTGTTTCAACTCACTACTTGTTCTCCCAGCCTGAGCTGAAGGTCTAACTTGGGCTGCACGAATCACTCACCAACAAGTTCCATACCACAGTCAGTAACCGTCCACGGCCCGTGAATTTTAATGTCCCTATTAGTAGTTTAGGGAATTAAGAGGGAGTGTCCTTCCTCAGAGTCGGCGGCACGGTGGCGCAGTGCCTAGCGCGGTCGCCTCACAGCAAGAAGGTCCTGGGTTCGAGTCTCAGGGTAGTCCAACTTTAGGCGTCGTCCCGGGTCGTCTTCTGTGTTGTCTGCATGTTCTCCTCATGTCTGCGTGGTTTTCCTCGGGGTGCTTCGGTTTCCTCCCACAGTCAGAAGACATGTAGGTCGGGTAAATCGGCCATACTAAAATTGTCCCTAGGCGTGAATGTGTGAGTGTCGGCTCTTTGATGGCCTGGCGGCCTGTCCAGGGTGTCTCCCCGCCTGCCGCCCAATGACTGCTGGGATAGGACCCTGCGTAGGATAAGCAATTTGGATAATGGACGGAGCAGTTTACTAATACTACTCAGCTCTGATTGTTCAATCATGAAATTCAACTGTGTAAATTCTGATTGGACTGTTATGCCGTTCTGATGGAACTGACGGCCGTTCACGTCTTTCAAGCAGAATGGCGGACCTTTTTTAAACGGAAACAATCATTTTAAATCAATACAATTATTTCTGCTATTTTAATATCAATATTTTGTATAAGAGCTTTACCCCATAGTATGAGCGTGTGTTGGTCAGCTGGTCTCACTTGTTACCGTTGGGAGTTCGCTGCTCCGCTCGTCTCTGAGTGACGGCGTAGAGTTTTCGCAATATACTTCCGGTTCGTCTCGCAAAGGTAATTAAATACTTGCAACCGCTGCCTTTTTTTAAGACGGACTTAAACTCTAGCGTGCGCGCCATAACGGTCCGTATACTGAACTCCTCAGTTGTGCATTTTCCTCGCACAAAGTCATTGGAGAAGGCGCGGCTGTGAAACAGTGGATAACATTTTTTGACGGCCACAACCCCAACGAAATGGCTCATTTCAGTATCAGAATTTGGTCCACTTGGTCCGATAACATTTGGAAGAAGAACCACGCGATTAAATTATTTTATCCCAGTCAAGTTAACGGAAGAGAGCTAAACCGGAAGTTAGCCGGCTCGGACGCCGACGGAAGCAAAGCCGTCTAACGCTGGTTCGCATGCACTGGGTTGTGGCTAGATGGGGTACAACCGTCAGTCCGTGGCTGTATCCCATCTAGCCACAACCCAGGGTCTGGACGACTGACTCAGTGACTCCAGTAACCTGAAAACCCGACTCTGTTTAGTGAGTGACTCATACAAACTCGAGTCAATAAAAAAAACTAGAACCTCCCATGAGTCCCATCACTGTTACTGTTCCTTGACGTTGAATGGAAGCCACACCCACCGTGGCCACTTGATCACACCCACCTACACTGTCCTGAATTACTCATACAGTCTATTTGCTCATTTGTACTTGTTTTGTATAGCAACTGCACGTTGTATATAGACATTTATTGGGATATACTTTCTGTATACTGTATACAAGCCGGAGGTAAGACGGGGATTCGATCTGGCGATCCCCGTGTTGGTGGGCAACTGCTATGCTACCCGGACACCCTTGCATTTTATTATTATTACTATTATTATCATTATTGCTGTTGTTTTTCTACTTCTCTTGTTGCACAGTTTTGGAGTTTGCCAAAAACCATTACCCTGTTTACTCTACTTGTACATGAAGTATGTAACAAATAAACCATTGAATCCTGAATCTTGAATATGTTGGGGGTTACATCCTTCAGCTGTGCCAGTTAAAACAGCTGCCTCTCTCTGCTGGTTAGCACCCACCTACTGTTTACAAGGTAGGGCTGAAGCTTAACTGAAACTGAGTGAAAACTTTACAACGCACATTTAAGTTGGTCTCATTTTTACACATTGCATACATGGGGACTTCTGTGCATGCGCGCGCGTGTGTTTGTGTGCGTAGGTGTCCGTCCATTCCAGTATGTTGTCCTTCCATCAAGATAACTTTTCAGCCATTAGAGACAGAGCCATGAAATACAAACCAGAAAGCTCAGGAGGGCTGTGGGAGAAAAATGATTCCATACCTAGCACTCTCTGTACTGGCTGCGGACACCGAGACACCATTAGAAGTTACAAGGCTTTACGTGTTCAGCAGGCACACTGGGTGTTGCCACCCTCTGACTGCCTTGTTTTCATTTTATTTTATTATATTTCATTTCATTTTTTTTTATTTGTTTGGAAACATCGCAGGTTCCTTTTAATGACGTGAGTGCATTTTCTTCGCGAGGGACCCATGAAACCCATTCAAAACACATTGTGGGGCTTAGAAAATGCACGAGTGTCTAAGGAAACGTTGGCCAGCTTTTGTTTTTCTTTTTCTTTTTCTTAAACATTCCTGTGGTCATGTGTATCTTGGGAAGTGGAGCATGACGCCGATACTGCCAGGTTTGGAAGTCTGATTCCCATTGGGGCCACCCATACCGAGAACATCCACCAAATGGCAAATGCGGCTAAATTTCTTAGTAAGAGGAGATATTTGCAGAGGAATGCACATCACCAGCTCATCAGACAGAAAGAAATTAAAGAGGGTGAAGAGAAGGAGCAATCACACACATGCACACACAATTGAATATACGCACACGTGTTGGTACTTTTAGATTTGTGAGGACCCATCATTGATGTCATACTAACCCCTATCACCCCCTAAATCTCATTTTAACCCTAACCACAACCTCATCCTAATTCTAACATTAACCCTAAACCCAGGTCCTAACCTGAGAACAGACCCTTGAGCAAGTGAGGATTGGCCAAAATTTCCTCAGATGCCAAGTTTGTCCTCACAAGAAAGGAAAGGTGGGCCGTCAAGGGTTGGACATTACAAATATAGGAATATGTGCACACACACATACACACACACACACACACACATGTATATATAAATGTATGTGTGTGTATGGTCACTTACACCAAGGACTTTTCTCTAAAAGTAATGAAAACTCGCCATTTTGAGGCTCCAAAAAACCACGTCGCTAAGGTCTATGGAGTAGCACCAAGTTGCACATTTTGCTTGTCACAAGTCCTAGTCTTTGTCCCTTGTGTGTGGTTTTGTGGTAGCTTTGTCCATATTGTACAAATATTGACTGTTATAAATATATTCTGCACAAGTCAGTTATCAAATTGAGATGTTTTTTTCCTTCTTTAAGAGCCCGGCCTAAAAAGACGTGGCCTGTTTCCCTAAACCAGAACCTTCTCTTCTATGTCTTCCCCGCTCTGTAACCTTCGCAGTACTTATGCTGGTACAGGAAGAAACAAAAGAATGAACTGCAGAAACAAATAAAATTTTGAAGAAAAAAAAATCGCTGGCAAGGAGGCTTGGATGGCAACAAGGGCACCGGGCCCTCTCTGCCTCTTGTTTGTTTTGTTGTTGTTGGGTTGATTAGTCTTTTCCAGTGGAAAAGAGCCTAATGATTGGAAGAGGAAAGAGACGCAATGTGCTGGGAAACCTCTGCCTTCTGCAACCACTCTCTCCATTTCATTTGGATACAGCCAAAGATGAAAAAAACAATAGACGGAGGGCCAAAGAGAGGGATGAGGAAGGACCGAGAATGAAGAGACAGAGTGAGCTGGGTCATATATATATATATATATATATATATATATATATATATATATATATATATATATATATATATACACACAGAGAGAGAGAGAGAGAGAGAGAGAGAGAGAGAGAGAGAGAGAGAGAGAGAGAGAGAGAGAGAGAGAGAGTGAGAGTGTACAACAGATTGATGATAAATAAAAGATAGAGAGAAATAGCAGAATACACAAAGGCACAGTTCTGTCATTTTTGATGTGGAATGAAAAGCGTTCACATGTGATAAGCGATGTAAACGAACTCACCCTGGTGGTTGAGGGCCTCCTTCGCCCACGGCCAGGTTGCAGCTCCTGCCAGCTCCTCACGGGCCGAGTTGTTTGCAAAAAAAACACTGAGCGTGTCTTTACCACTCAGCTGTAGCTCCTCTTTCAGCTCTTTCACACTGATGTAGGCCCTATAAGGAATAAAGGAACAATGGTATTATATACTGTGATAATGTATGAGACCTTGCTGCTGATAAATTGTAATTGAATTTGTCAACATTTGGTGATCTTTGAATTCATTTCAATCGAAATTGCATTTAAGGAATCTATTCAGCACGCGGATCGGTCAGTTGCGTGCGATCATGAATGCAATGCTTAAATAAAATAAGCAGGACCATATTACACGTAAAAACATAACCATAAAATATACTGAGCCTAGAGTTAAGTATTAGTATTTTTCCTTAGATCCCCAAACCATTTCTGTAGTAGTTCTTGATGGAACAACAAATAATAAGTGCACAAAGTATTAGGACCACCTGCTCTTTGCATGCAACAGGAAGGCGAATCCAAGGGGAAAAGCTTTGATCCCGTACCGATTTCATCTTTTTTTTCTGTCCACCTCGATCATGGAGGGGAGATGTAGATGGGGAGGGGGTGTTTGAAAAATGTGAGGTACATAAGGGAGCAGAGCTCAGTACTCCGAAGGTGGTCTCCACGTTCTGTACACTCGGCATAGGTGAAGTCTTCTGCAACAGAGAATTCGCCTCCATCCATCAACATCCATCTTTGCCTTGTATGAAACTTCCAACTCTTAGCTGTTTGAATTGGTCGGGGTACCTGAAACCGCGTACCCCACTCTCCCCGCCCCCTGCCCCTTCCTCTCCTCCACGACTGAGATAGATTGCCGTTGGGACACTTTGATGTGTGAGGCCGGCTTGTTTTTCCTTGGCCGGGGAGATGTCACATGTCATTTTTCTCCTTTGCTTTCATAGCTGGAAAGCTTTTGCACCTATCATCATCGGGCCCTTTTGGGTCTGAGAGACGGAGGGTCTCACGGACTGACCTATCCTTGCATGCCAGAAGGTTTGGCCTATTAATTGAACCACCTACTGTTTTCTGGAGTGTTACCACTCACTCAGAAAAAAAAAAAAGGAAAAAAAATAACCCAGCTCCCCGAATGCTCAGTGCGCATGCGTAAGTTGGCATGTGAGTGTCCTTGCATCTGCTTTACATAGCCTACAGGCTTTACTGAGTAAACAGACTCACCGCCAAATGTTGGTCTTCTGGTGTAGCTTTAGGTCAATGAAGCTCGATTATACATATTCAAAAAACAAACAAAACGAGAAAAAAAATACATACAATTGGATTTAACTTAGTTTAATGCATGAATTGTGGCTAACGCTGTGCACGTTTTGGTGTGTTCATGTCAAATTGGAAAGCTTGGGTTCTAAGTGTTTCTTGATTATTTTGATGTCATGTTTTATGTTGTGTATTTCTTAAGGAGAGAGTTTGGGTTTACGTGATTGATCAAGTTCAGCTGTGGCACCACGTTTTCTAGCATTACTTAATCATGCTTCAGTCACTACTTCACCCACTACTTCACCCATTTAAAATTGCCTTTTGGTGTTATCGTTTATGTTTTATTTCTCAGGGGGGGGTTAGGCCATTGATCAAGTTCAGCTGTGGGGCTTAGTTGACTAATATTACCTAACCCTGCCCAGGTCTATACCTCGATCCATTTAAGCGCACAAAATAGGTTATCAGATGCATATTTGCTCATTAAAAAGTCTCTAGCTTTGGCCCAGTGCCGCTCACCTGGTATCAATGGCCTAAAGGAAATATAGGTGAGCTTCTACATACATATAGAATGGCCGGTTTTGAGTCCCTTGATCCAACTGAGGGAAACAGAGCTGTGTGATGTGGAAGAAGAGGTGTAACGGTACCCTGCTATGATGGTATACCATGAGTTCAGAATATGAAATAGTACTATCTTGAACAAGTCGAAAGAAGAAGATTGGATAGTGACATGGAGGGCAGACAGTAGATGGAGGAGAAAGAGAGCGGTGTAACTTCCAACAAAGGTCACCAACCGGTTTCAAACCGGCGACGTTGCGACCATGTGGCATGCACTCTAACCATCCAGCTACACAGGCACCCCAGTGTTATCATAAACTTAACGTAATACCGTGATAAATCACGTGACAAACGCTTTTTCATGCAGATAAAAAATTTTTTTAACCATTACCCTACAACGTCTAAAAAACCCAAATTAGATAATGGAATTTTGGTGTCATTTAATGTTAACAGGCAATTCTTGCATTTTGTCTTGTTTACAACATGATTGCACACATGCAAACAGTATCCTCACATATCCCAAGTTAGTGCTACTCATTTGACAGCTTCTGCTAATTATCATTTTCTATAACTTAGCATTGTATTGTCTACATGCATGGTTGTTGATTTAAACATAATTGCAAGGAGCAAAATTAAGCAAAGAACCATAAAATAAACAGATTGAGTTGCAAACTTTGTGCAATGCATTTTTCGAGTTTAAAAACTGATACTATGGCATAATGAAAATTGTGATATTGAGTAGTATGGACGTAAACAGAGTCAATATCCCCCCTCCTCTTCGGCACACTACTGTGTACTTGTGATCTGGTGATGCTCACAGCCAAAGGCTGCCTATATGTAACCAATCTCATCTCCGGCATTTTACTCACTGAGTGCATTTGTTGTCAATAGGAATGTGTTTTGTTGGGCGCTTCGCCTGGTTGAATAGGGTTTTACATGGAGAGCGCTTTAGGGGAACCCAGCACTAGTTATGTTACTGAAACAGAGGTCAACTGAGGCCCCGTGCAGTATCCGTCACCCTTGAGTGTGTAATCACTTCTGACAGAGTCGACCACTAATGAGTTGACTCCTCCACTTCTGAGACTCAGAGGATGCTTCAGTGTAAGTCTGGGGCCAAGCTGGCACAAACACATGGCCGCTAGATGCTAGAAGAAGACATGAAACTCCTCTACTTGGGAATTGAAATAATTTTCATTTGCGGGTGAGTGAAAAGGCCCTTTTGAATCGACAGATATGCCAGCACGAGTGATGTCATCAAGGCTGTACATGTGCACCCTTTTTTTGAGTGTTGGTGAGCTTATTCACCTCTGTACTCTGATCAATTTGGAGTCGGATTCCAGAAATTGTGAAGTCATACATCACAATTACCAAGATTTACAAGGGCAAAGAACCAAAATATCTACCGCCGAGCAGTACTGATACTCTCACAAATAACTAAATTAAAGATAGCGATGACAATGGGACAATTGTTGTTGGGTTTTTTTTCTCTAAATTTACAGTCTTATCCAGGGATAGAGCTTTATTTGGGGACATTTCACAGAGAATTCGGGCTCTTGTTGAGTGATTTGATGAGGAGCTTTAAATCACACATGCATGAGAGTCCCATGCAAGTGAAGTGCCAAACAAGGTCAGATTCAAAGTTCTTTCAGGGGGGATATGGAAGAGCCGCCCAGAGTGCTCAGCAAACAACCACAGTGTCTCGGATTTGCGAACCAGCAAGGGAAATGTGTCTCCGCATTAATGGACAAAATGTCCTTCTCTTGCTCTCTCTCTCTCTCCCTCCTCTCCCTTCTCCCTACCTGCCTTATGCCCCCCTTCTCACCCCCCCTCTCCCTGCCTCATTTTTCCCTACCTCCTGTCTGCTCTCTCTCTCTCTCTCTCTCTCTCTCTCTCTCTCTCTCTCTCTCTCTCTCTCTCTCTCTCTCTCTCTCTCTCTCTCTCTCTCTCTCTCTCTCTCTCTCTCTCTCTCTCTCTCTCTCTCTCTCTCTTTCTCTCTCTCGCTCTCTCTCACTTTCCGCTTTCTTTCTTGTGATGCCAGAGTCTGCAGTGTACCTGGCCATCGCGCCAGCCCTGGCTCTCAACAACAAATCTGTGTCGTGACAGCAACTGGCTTTGGAGCCTCTGGCCTCTATTGGCCCTCAGCAGCTGCACACATACAGGGCCCCTCAATCTGATTACCTGTGCGAGAGCTCAGACGGAGGGGGGATATCAAAATCCCAGACCCCAAACATAAAAATGGTTTGCTCCTCCACAAATGCCAGCAAAGTGTCATCCTCACATTAATATTCCCTCTCCCCAAGGAACTCGTGAGTTGTGGTCCAGGGACACACACACACACACACACACACACACACACACACACACACACACACACACACACACACACACACACACACACACACACACACACACACACACACACACACATTTACACACCATTGTCAAGGGTCAGGGCCCTTCCAGAAGACCTCGGAATCGGTTTTTACGACGCTCAGCTCTCTAGTGTATTAGCCGTTCATGCTGTTTTTAGTGGAGGGTCAGAAGCATAAGGACAGAGGAGTCTGGCAAGATTCAGGGTAGGAGTTGCAACACTGTGTAGAAGTACACACACCACTATGAATTTTACCATCCATAATGTATCAGGGACATTATTCGGCTTCAAAGTTATATTCCTGAAGATTAACATGTAAAAAAATGTCCATTTTGACATTTTATACCGCTGACCTGTTTAAGAAAACCTGTGAACATCCAAATCGTGAATGCTTTAATATTGTAGTTGCTCATTTTAATGGTTACTGCTGGGTAGGACTTCCCCTGGAAAAGTCATACTGCGCATAGAGCGTTTAACGTCTTCAGAGAAGCAGCCAAATGTAGCAGAAGGCAGGTAGCAGCGAGTGAAGAAGTGAGCAGATGTGGCAGAACAAGCTCGTAAAAAAAATAAAGAAGCAGCTTTACCAACAGATACTACAACGGCCACCGCTAAAGCCCAGGTTGTTTGTGTTTGGCGTACAGGGGAGAGAGAGCTGACATAACAACAACAACATCGGCGACTCTCTGAATACAAACGGGAGGATGGCTGCTGGAATCTACCCCCAACATAAGGTAGGAAGACAACCCTGGACAGGTCATCAGTCTATCACAGCCTATAGTTTCCAGACGTTTCTCTCAACCTCCTGATCAAAAACAATGTCGGTATATTCCCCTCTTTTACTGCTGAGAATAAACCCAGCAAGCGAGCAAGCATCAAGAGGTCCTAAACTGGCTGTTTTGAATGGTGCAACCATAAAAGGCCTGTGCCAGTTGGCCAAAAACGACCACAAATCAAAAGGCAAATACGCTGTCTCTGCAATCCTTCTCTACTGCTCGACATTGCACTGTGTCCACTTCCAGTTGTTTATTGATAAATGACTGATGATTATGGGATTCTTGAAATCTCCCACTCGATGCCAAAGCTGTAAATTGCAATTGACTGGGACATAATAAGGGCCAAAGGAATACCACATTAGCACAGCAAAACTAAAGTGCTACCAACAAAAATAATTGTATTTGGGAGTCACACTGAAAAACATTTTCACAGTGGTAGAACAGTGTGATCCACCATACGTGGGAAGAGGATTGATGTTTTGAACCGAGCTACTTGTACTCCATCGAGTTAACCACAAATATGTTGCAAACGCAGATTACGTTTTCAGGTAAATATTTAAGTTCTGCATAATTCAATCATTTCTACCATATTTTTGAATGGTTTGTCCAATGGTATAAGTATCTGGGGGCAAAAATTGATGATAAGTTCACATTTGAACCAAATCCTGAAGCTGTCTGTGCAAAGGCCCATCGGCGCATGTACTTCTATTGGAAGCTCAGAAGTTTTAATGTTGATACCACATTTATGAGGATGTTTTACTCTTATTTTATTGAGTCTGTTCTAACCTTCTCTTTTATTTGCTGGTTTGGGTCACTTACCTTGAAAAACAGGATGAGGTTAGAAGGAATTATTAAGATGTGCAGGAAAATTGCAGGCACAAATCTAAATGACTTCTGCCATGTGCACAAAATCAGAGCCTCGAAGAGGACTCAGTCAATTCTTGCTGACCCAAGTCACCCCTTGTTCAGTGAGTTCAGGTTGCTTCCATCTGGTTGCAGATATAATTTGCCAAGATGCAAGACCAATGGATTCAAGACTTCATTTGTCCCCATTGCTAATGGCCTTTTGAATAACATTATGCAATTCTATGTTTCTTTGTGTGTTGATCGGTGTGTGTGTTGATTGTTGACGTTGATTGTATTTACTGCTGGCTGTGCAAAAAAATGCCCCTCTGGGAATCGTAAAGATTACCTTAACCTTGACCTTGAATTAAGTTACACCCCTGCAGCGTTACAAAGTAGGATTGATGCAGCTATGAACCACCATAAACTTTCACTTTTCCCAGATTACACTAGTGCTGCCAATGACAACAAAGTCAACAATACTAATAAAAATTGTATAAAAAAACAAATGAAAAAAAATTGCTGATTAAAATATCATTTTCATGTTCAGCTGTCACACACCGTGACAGCCCTGGGCATCAAGAGAGAAGTCAGTAATTCCAAAAATCAGCTCCAATCCTCGTGTTTTGTTATGGCATAGGGCAAAGCTTTTGGCTACAGTTTGAATTAAGAATCGTGTCTTTAAGAAACTAGCCAACCTCATGGCGAGACCTCATGCATGCTATTTGGAACTCTGCATGAGCTTGTCTGTCAGACAGAATGGAAGGCAGCTTCCGCTCCAGTTGTTTAGTAATAATAAGTGTGTACTTTGGCTTCTGATCCCTCCTTCCCTACTTCACAGAGCTCTCCAAAACCACTGGAGGAAAGTGAGAGTACCATTTTGTATGGCTAACATGTTGAGCGGTGCACTGAATGCTCCCCCTGAAACGGTGCAGCATGGGAAGACAGAAAGTGGCTTCATTTAGGAGGAGAAACAGTCACATAAGTGGCCTCTTGTGTGCACAGAGATTTTGAAGTGAGTCTCTGGAGCAGCATGTGCCCCTGTTGACCAAGGATTGAACCCTAATCTTTCTTTCTCTCCTGTCCCACCTGGTTTTCTGACTGTCATTATATATGTACTGTACATATGCATGTTGAGAAAAACACTGAACTTTCGTTTGTGCCCAGCAAAAACCTCCTAAAAGGTAATGCATTACTTTTAATTTATCATTAACCACTGTTTTACCCTATTACATTCAGTGCCTTGAAACGCATTATAGGACTAGTTACATTGTTTCTGTGTTAGCTGAACAAAAACTCTTTGAAGTGCCTCTTCCACGAGTTATGTTGGATATAAATCATAGTAGTCATCCCAGCGGCATATTTCATTTTAACGTTTGCCCTCAGGAGACTTGAGAAAAGTTTGCACCTTACTGAGAAAATCAACTGGAGCGATAGAAGAGCTGTCATCTTTAAAAAAGTGATCAGTTTAAAGCATAGCTCTAACTGCCAACGTGGTACTGCAAACCATCTAACTTAGTTTGCTGAATTTATTAACATTTATTTTTGATAATTGATTGTTATGAAACGAACTTTGTGTTCAATGCCGTCAGGTCTGTGTTCTGTCTCATGAGGAGGCAGCTGTGATAATCCAACACAGCTGCAAAGCAAGGTGCCACGGGCAAAGTGAAGAATTTGGTTCTGAATTCCTGTTAGTGGTCTGTATTCACAAACGTGGATACATCTTTATTCACCAATTAACTGACAAATCAAATGGATTGGATAATTTGCCTTACCTGTCTGGCGACTCAGGATCGAAGCAAGTTTTAAGGACGTCGGTGACCTCCGGATCACAGCAGTCTCCATCATCATAGTCATAGTGTATACTGTTACACTCAGGGTTACAAACCCCGTCCTGTCTCTTCCAGTTATAGCAGGGCCCAAGCCGGAGACAGTCCCCGCCATCATGGCCTGTCCTAGGGTGGTCGCACTCGGGATCACACTGCCGATTCCCAATCTTCCCAATCCGACAGTTGCTGAGGATGAACCTCTGCCGGAGGGAGGAATTTCTAACGGTGTTCACTGTGAGGTCCAGGGTGATGTTGTAAGGGCGGAAGGCCTGGGTCAGCACCTGGTGCTGCAGATCAATCTGGTCCTGGGTGACAGTTGGGTTTCCGCCATCATCATCGCAGAGGTTGACGACACGGTAGCGGACTCGCTTGGTGGAGCGGAACTGCCAGTGGCGGTTGTAGCCGAGTATGATGTCAGTATTGTCACAGAGCGTCAGCCCGCACGGCGTGGGCAGGAAAGGGGAGACGAGCTCCCGTTCAGGGATGGGGATGGTGACGATGGAGGGATAGAGGCCCACCTTGTGTGGAGTCCACAGCTCCCCCACCTAGGGGACAGAATCAAAATCAAGTGTTATTTCCTTGTTTCCTTTCATTTCAGTCACTTCATCTTACTTAGTAGTGGATTATAGAAGAAAAGGGCAGTCGCTTCTTAGAGCTGGACAATATATTGATACAAAATCAATATTGTGATATGAGACCAGATGTGGGATTTTGGCTATCATAATATGGTGATATAACTTAAATGTTGTTATTCTCTGGTCATATAGGCTGCATTACAGTAAAGTAGAACAATTTTCTGAACTTATTAGATTGTTTTAGCTGAGTGAAATGAACAATGAATGTCTCTACTTGCTTGGTCATCATATCCACATTACTAATGATCATTTCTCAACATTTTCTTGTATGCAAATAGCTTATGAAAGCAATGTCATCCTCAGTAGTTTGCCACATTATTGGTTTCGAGGTATCTGGTCAAAAATACTGATGTCTGATTTTGTCAATTTTGCCAAGCCCTAATACAAGAACTTTTGGTAAGAAAAAGAATAAGAGATAGTGACTTTGCTATGAAGAATGACTGAAAATTGCAGTTAGACTTGCAAATGATTTACTCTCAGGCAAAATGTTCATTCACAAAGGACATAACCTTGTACTGACAGAAACATACTGTCATCCAAGATTATGAAGGTTGCAGATGATTAGGGTTCCCTTTGGTTATTGCAACTATTTTTTTTCTATTATGCTGCAAAAAATGGCAACATTTTCTTCATTTACTTAAAGCAACAAAAAAAAATGCGAGATAAAAAAAGTGCAACCACTGAGTAGTGGGCAAGACAAATTGAAAAGAGATGATGGTGGGCCCTGTTATATTGTAGAAATCTATGGGGGCGCTTTTCAAAAAAATACATGAAAAAATAGGTGATGGACAATCCCAAGAAAGAAAAAAAAATTCTTAAAGAATTGGAGATTTGACAGTGTAGGAACTTATTGTAGCTAGTTACATCAGTGAAGTCCGCCCACAGAGCCAGAACAGACTCTCTCTTATCAATTTGCTGTGGCCTTCTGGGAAGATCCTTGTCAGAGCGGGCATAATCCCACAATGCAACGCCGCCAACGTGGCCCCGAAAACTTTGTCCATGTTCAGACTGGTTGCCACCGAGGAAGAGCGTCCTGCACGTCTTCATGAAGGAGCTGTAGAGATTTCCTGACTGGAGACTGCTCTCTCCCACCTGAGAGGAAAGAAAAGCAGAGGAGACCATATGGGAGGGGAGGAGAGGAGGAGTGGAGACATAGTTCACTCAATATAAACACATTATACTGAATTTAACGTAGTAAATCAGCAAAGCCAACTAAATATGACCTTAGATACACATTAAGGACTTCATTGCTGCTGACTGAACTAGAGCTGAACCATGTATCATTTCAGAATCGACATCGCAAAATACACATATGCAATAGTCAAAGGCAAACTGGGCCCATCAGTCATGTTAGGCTACATCTCTTAATGCAAGCTAGGAAAAGAAATCTAGCAAATCTAACTTTTTTGTGATGACGCTTGAAGAAAAACATTCTAATGCATCTGACAAATAATATAATTACATCTGATTTAATGACTTCTTGGACAACGGCCTTATTTCCTCCTCTGAATCACCCTAGCCATTGCTAGAGTGATCAGTTCTTTGAAAATGGAGCTGTGAAAGATAAAAAGTTGCATAGATTCTGTGAAACTATGTAACTTGTTTTGATTCTTTCATGTTGCAATATCCATCCATCCATCAATTTTCCAAACCGCTTATCCTGCTCAGGGTCATGGGGATGCCAGAGCCTATCCCAGCAGTCATTGGGCGGCAGGCGGGGAGACACCCTGGACAACCCGCCAGGCCATCACAGGGCTCACTCACACACACACACACACACACACACACACACACACACACACACACACACACACACACACACACACACACACACACACACACACACACACCTAGGGACAATTTAGTACAGCCAATTCACATGACCTACATGTCTTTGGACTGTGGGAGGAAACCGGAGCACCCGATCACAATATATCACAAAAATATCACAATGGATGGATTTTTTTTCAATATTGTTTACTGAAGAAAACAGGGTAGAAGTTGACATAAACTGATGCAGCACTGCAAAAGAACTGAGGCTGAGCTGAAACAAATGTAACCAAACAAAATAAAACAAAACAATGACCACACACCACAACTTACACACCTTTGCGCCATCAACATACAGGGTCATGTTATGGCCATTGTAAGTGGCCATTAGGTGCATCCATGTGTTGGCTCGGTACCGCTGGTGGCTGTAGATGATTGTGGATCTAACCGCTCGATCCGTGCGCAACATGAAGAAGTACCGCGCGTCTTCGGGTTTCCCAGGCTCCAAGGTGCGAATGCCCACTGACCACCCCTTCTCACTCAACGAGTGGGAACAGTTGTCAAACACACCTACAGGGAAAATGGAGAAATTAGGTGTAGAAAACACAGCACATTTGGGCATTATTGTGTGTGTGGGCAAAATGTTTCGCAAAATACGATCACACTGAAATAGCTCGTGATGAAAAAACAGTAGAATGAGGTGAAATTAAGGGTCATTGCTCTCGAATCAAAACAGGGAACAAGCACAGATGGTCCTGCCATCCAGAGAGAAAGATGTTGGGAGAAAGAAAGACAAAGAGACAGGTGAGCATGGGCAGAAAGATAGAGACAGAAAGGATACACAAAGCCAGAGACAGCAGAAAAATACAGCCAGGGGAAGGAGGATGGAGGTGCTTCTGTCAGCCAAGGCAGGGCGCTGATATTTCCAGCTGTTGTTGCAACCGACACACAGAGGTCCACATCTGCTGGCCAGATGTTGAACACTGGGACAGCGACGGGTCAGGGAACCCCTTCACCCTCCTTTATACTGTATGCGTGTGTGTGTGTGTGTGTGTGTGTGTGTGTGTGTGTGTGTGTGTGTGTGT